>NW_014578275.1:45873-47805 GCF_000485595.1 Priapulus caudatus
TGCTGCGTGGCAGCACCGTCTTTGGTGTTTTGCCACTGAGTGGCAGCACCGTCTGACGTGTTCTGCCGCTGCGTGGCAGCACCGTCTGACGTGTTTTGCCACCGAGTGGCAGCACCGCCTGACGTGTTCTGCCGCTGTGTGGCAGCACCGTCTGTGGTGTTTTGCCACTGAGTGGCAGCACCATCTGACGTGTTCTGCCGCTGCGTGGCAGCACCGTCTGACGTGTTTTGCTACTGCGTGGCAGCACCGTCTGACGTGTTTTGCCACTGTGTGGCAGCACTGTCTGACGTGTTTTGCCGCTGTGTGGCAGCACTGTCTGACGTGTTTTGCCGCTGTGTGGCAGCACCGTCTGTGGTGTTTTGCCACTGCGTAGCAGCACCGTCTGAAGTGTTCTGCCGCTGTGCGGCAGCACCGTCTGACGTGTTTTGCCGCTGCGTGGCAGCACCGTGCATCGTCGTTAGCGTTTGCGATCATTGCTATCTGCACGGATGTTCGGGGGTTGGCGGGGCGATTCGGGGGAGTGCGCAGCAGTGATATACCATGATGCGTATCTATCTCGCGCGTGTAGAATTAATAGCGTGTAGACAGTGAGAATTAATAAATGTGTCACATTTGCATATATATAGATCGCCGAGGACTTGTCATCATTTTCTCTGCACTTATTAATTATGTACGAGTGTGTGTGCATGTGTGTGCATGCGTACCTACGTGCGTGCACGTGTGTGTGCATGCGTGCGCGCGTATGTGTGTGTGTGTGACTGCGTGTGTGTGCGTGCGTGCGCGCGTATGTGTGTGTGTGTGTCAGTGCGTGAGTGCGTGCGTGCATGCGTGCGTGTCTCATTCGTTGGCGAGGGTGTTATATGTATGACTGGGTGTGTGCTGCACTTCCATCGCTGTCGTCCATTGCTGTTTCCTTATTGCAGGGCCTATGGAACCTATCTCACCGCACCTGTACGATTGTCCTGCCACCTGGTGTAGAACAGACGAGTTTTCGAGTATGCCCTCCTGCTCTGTGATCCTATAAAAGTTGGCCGTTGCCTAAATTCCTATAAGAGCTATCACAAACTTTCACACACACAGCGATCACTAAAGGCCACGTGGAAAAGTTCTGGAGAGTTCTGTGCGAAAAAAAGACGAGAGGTGACCATAGCTTATTCAAGTGATTACGTCACCCTAAATAGTAAAAATATTTCCACTTTTCCACAAAATGCAAGTAATTCTGTTCACTTTTTATGGTTAAATTGCTGCATCATACTTCCTATTTTACTATATTGTTCGATGTAAACATACACTCGTGACTCATACATAGCCAATAGCCAGCAATTAATGTCAGGATCATATAATATCAAAAGTCGTCCAGGTTTTTTGGATTTTTAACTAATTGAGAAACAATCTTATCAGGTAAGAATTTGACGATACGTTTAGTCCCGTTACTACTGGCAAAAAATGGCAACATTTTTACAAATATACACCATAAAAAATTAGAAATGAATTTATTGTGCTTCTCTTTCCTTTCGCTTGCGAATGGTAATGGTGCATAGGGGAACAGATAAAACCATATCTGATGGCTGTGGATGAGAACGTAATAGAATACGGAAATGAATATGAGTCATTGACGAATAGCATTTATTCATTCATTCGTTTATTATTCATCGAGGTCTGGAATCGTTCATAAATTATTCTAACACTGAGCGGGTGCGCAGCAAAGCTGTCACGTGCTGCCATCTAGTGTCAATCAAGAGCAAAGAACGGTTTCCACATTTTTAAACTGAAAGAAAGTCAATTTCGCATTTGAAGACGGATAGAAGATAGAAATATTCTATCTCTATTTCTATCTCTAATTTCTATATACTAACTGTATTATATATACTATTATATATTATTTAGAATACCATTATGTATTCGGTTATGCTATATTTAGCGGTTTCACAC
>NW_014578275.1:51814-56981 GCF_000485595.1 Priapulus caudatus
AGAGAGTGAGAGTGAGAGTGAGAGAGAGAGAGAGAGAGAGAGAGAAAGAGAGAGAGAGAAAGCGAGAAAGAGACAGCTATATGAGAAAAGGTTTACAAAGTAGTTGAGTTAAGAGAGAGAAAGGGAAAGAAAGAAGGATTGGGGAATACCAAATAAGGAGGATGCGGGAAGGAGAGGATTGTAGGGTGGGATTAATTCAGGGAGAAAGACGACGTTGTAAACTTACTATGCACATGACTTACATGGGCATTTTCGACGAAGCATTTATTATTTCTGTCTGACACTTCAGTACTCTCACTAAATTTTCTAGTTGTTTTTTTAGACTTTGTGTTTTTTGTGTGTCGAGAAGCGGATCGTTTTTCGCAGAGTAGTGTCAGCGAGGTGATATGCTATGTACATAGCAGTTAGTAGCGAGTTGTATTTGATATAAAGATGTTTGCAGTGTACATGTATGAGTTGTACTTGCGCGGGCAGACACATGTATTTTGTAATGCTGTACCTGCATGTACAATGCTGCAATAATGGGCGGTGTGTGCGCGCTTTGTCCACGCGCAAGAGCATTACAGAGTTATATATATACGTTTGATATGAACGAGTAGTGCGCGGTCAATAATAGTTCAACCCGAGTTTTTATTCAGCGATTTGAGGTCATGATTAAACTTGATCAAACAGTGCCTGGAGAGTGAATATGGAATCGGTTCCCCCACTGCATGGCCACCGTGTGTCAGCACCGTCTGACGTGTTCTGCCGCTGCGTGGCAGCACCGTCTGACGTGTTCTGCTGCTGCGTGGCAGCACCGTCTTTGGTGTTTTGCCACTGAGTGGCAGCACCGTCTGACGTGTTCTGCCGCTGCGTGGCAGCACCGTCTGACGTGTTTTGCCACCGAGTGGCAGCACCGTCTGACGTGTTCTGCCGCTGTGTGGCAGCACCGTCTGTGGTGTTTTGCTACTGCGTGGCAGCACCGTCTGACGTGTTTTGCCACTGTGTGGCAGCACTGTCTGACGTGTTTTGCCGCTGTGTGGCAGCACTGTCTGACGTGTTTTGCCGCTGATGTGGCTGCACCGTCTGTGGTGTTTTGGCCTGCGTAGGAAGCACCGTCTGAAGTGTTCGGCCGCTGTGCGCAGCGCACGTCTTGACGTGTTTTGCCGCTGCGTGCAGCACGTGCAGTCGTCGTTAGCGTTTGCGATCATTGCTATCTGCTACGGATGTTCGCGGGTTGGCGCGGCCGCCACTCTGACTCGCGATATCCCGCATTCGGGGAGTGCGCAGCAGTGATATTACCATGATGCGTATCTATCTTCGCGCGTGCTAGAATTAATTAGCGTGTAGCAGTTGAGCAATTAATAACATGTGTCACATTTGCACTATATATAGATCGCCGGACTGTCTCATTTTTACTCCTGCACTTATTAATTATAGTACGAGATGTGTGTGCAGTGTGTAGTTGCATGCGTACTACCGTGCCGTGCACCTGTGTTGCTGCATGCGTGCGCGCGTATCGTGTGTAGTGTGTGACTGCTGTGTGTGCTCGCGTGGGTGCGCGCGTATGTGTGTTGTGGTGTGTCAGTGCGTGAGCTGCGTGCGTGCGTGCGTGGCGATGTTCATTCGAGTCGCCTGGCCGGAGGGGGTAGTAGAGTATGTATGGTTTTGACTGGGCTCGTGTTATGGACATAGTTATTTAGCTGCACTACGTGCATCCCCAACTGCTGTTCAGTATCCATCGGCGTATTTGCTTATACCTCTATGATTGCCTAGGGCCGTCATGCGAACCTAGGTTAGCTCGACCATTGCACTCTCTGACAGAATTCTCGTCCTGTCCTACACTCAGCAGCCTGCAGTGGGATCAACCTTCGTACAGGTGGGTGTGGAGATAGGTTTAAGATTCAGAGGGCCCCCTCGCCCCACTTCACCGCGAAAACCGCGACCAGTTATTTCTGAGGATAGTACGGAGATATGCCCTCCTTGCTCTGTGATCTATAATAAGTGGGCGTGCCAGCGGCCTAAAAATTCCCTTAAAGTATTAGAGGCCTATCACAGAAACACTTTACACCCCAACAAGACACACACACAGCGGACTCACTAAAGGAGCAAACGAATGGTACAAGCTTCCTGGACGACGTGTCTTCGACTGCCGAAAAAAAGAACGACGAGGTGACCATAGCTTATTCAAGGATTACGAGTCAGCCCTAAAATCAGGAAAAATATTATGCACTTTTCCACAAAATGCAAGTATTCTGTTCATTTTTATGGTTAAATTGCCTGCCATCATACTTCCTATTGTTACTATATTGTTCGATGTTAAACATACACTCGTGACTACATACATAGACCAATAGCCAGGCAATTGAATGTCAGGATCATATAATATCGAAAAGTCAGTCCAGGGTTTTTGTGGATTTTTAACTAAATTGAGAAAACATCTTTATCAGGTTAAGAATTTGACGATACGTTTAGTGCCGTTAAGCTACTGGCAAAAAAAATGGCTACATTTTTAACAAATAACACCATAAAAATATAGAAATGAATTTATTGTGCCTGTCTCTTACCTTTCGCTTGCGAATGGTATGGTGCATAGGGGAACAGATAAAACCATATCTGATGGCTGCTGGATGAAGAACGTAATAGAATACGGAAAGGGGGGGGGGGGGAAATATGAGGTCATTGACGATAGGCATTTATTCATTCATTCGTTTTATTACTTCATCGAGGTCTGGACATCGTTCATAATTATTCAACACTGAGCGGCGTGCGCAGCAAAGTGCTGTCACGTGCAGCCATCTCAGTGTCAATCAAGAGCAAAGAAACTGTATTCCACATTTTAAACTGCAAGAAATGTCAATTTCGCATTTGAAGACGGACTAGAAGTAGAAATATTCTATCTTCTATTTCGTATCTCTAATTTCTATATACTAAACTGATTAATATATACTATTATATATTATTTAGAATACACATTATCTGTATTCTGGTGATGCATATTATAGCGGCGTTCACGCGTCACGCAAAAATCCAGGCGGTTCGTACGCGATAGCAAACATAGTTTTCGTAACGTACTCGCCGATAAATTTTCCTCCGTCTGAACGACAACGTATAGCTATACATCGGTTTTTTAAACGCGCGTAGTCACATCCTGACAAAAGGAGTAGGCGTTTCCTTAGCGTACTTCGGTATAAGCTGTACGCGTAGTGGAGCAGACGTGCTGGAACGGACCGGCTTAAGCTATACGCGCTTAACAATAGGAACACAAAGCGCTTCGCAGGTCTACGGAAAAATGCTAGTGACTAATGTTAAGACTATTTCGTTTCTGACAACGGCCGCCTGAGTTCTGACACATCTCTATCCCTTGAACCAATTAATGCATTAAGTTATAAAATGTGGCATTAATTTTGTATGCTTGAATCATGTTTATTGTGACACAACAGTATGTGGCAGCACAGTTGTTGTTGACTATTATAGTAGACTCTATATTTATGTGTCAGTGTACGCGCAATGGCGGCGGCGGCGTGTGTTTACAGTTGAAACGCTTCAAGTGCCTGTGGTTTGTGTACAGCGACGTACGTACATTCCAAAACTACGTGTGAACGCTGTTTAACTCAAGGTCAGGCTATACGCGTATCGTACGGAGTCCGTAAGATACGCGTTCGAAACTGGGTTTTACGGTACGTGTGAACGCGCTATTAGCAACATGTATATGTAGGAAGATTTCTTACTTTGTTATCGACACAAACCACAAGCGCTGTAGGTTATAGGTTATAGGACCTATATACTGTCTTATTAATTAGTAGCAAATTAATAATTAATAAAAAAATAATTAATACAATAATAAATTAATTAGCAGCTAGGTTCAATTTACAAACCCGACACCGTCTGAGAGAAAGCTATAGCATATACGCGTCTATCTAGCATAGCTCTAGAACTATAGCCCTTATGCTAATAACGTTTATCTCCGTTAGATCCAAATTAAGTTAAAAATAACTTCCACTGACGAAGTTTCTTCCACTTAATTTGGATATAACTGGGATAAACTTTATTAGCATGTGAACTATAGAGATCTGATGAAATTATTCAATCATATAGCCCCTATGCCTGTGGCAGAGCGAATTAAGGCCTATAGTTCTAGAGCTAGGTCTAGCAGTAAAACATTCTGTACATTAGCGGGGAGTATATATGAACAACGTACGCGGATGCCGATAGGGGGTCCCGGATGCCCTGGGTACGGTCGGAGTCCGGTATACCAGAACGTACCCTGGTACTATCTAATATGCCGGACCGTACCTCGTCTACTCCACTAACGAGTCTAGGGAGTCGCCTACGCGCCTACTCCCTAACCCTAACCATATCAAATAGTCACCAGGGTACGTTCCGGCAGTACTCTGGGGGACATAGACTCTATGAGCGGAACTATACTACAACCCTGACATTGATAAAAGCAACCTTGTTGCAACAATTGTGCGAAATTGCTGCTACTTTTACGAATTTACCGTTACGAATTTTCGACACTTGATTTAGTTTTGCTGCTACTGTTACGAATTTTCGACACTTGATTTATTTTTGCTGCTACTGTTACGAATTTTCGACATTTAATTTAGTTGGGTTGTAACAGGGTCCCTCTCGAATCTGTCAAGTTTTCGTATACGCAGGTTTGCAAAGAAGCAGCAGATCAGTATAAGGAGTGAGAACTAGGTTCTGCTATTAACGCTGCTCTGCTGCAGTTATAGTACAGTCGGTTAGGTCAGAATATCATCTAAATCGTTCAAATTGTGAAAAAAGTGTGAAAATTGGTACACTTGCATACTTTTGTATGCTCTTTTATTTAAAAGCAGGACACACGCGATCCACCTACAACTTCGGCCGCCATCTTGAATTCAAAAATGGCCGCCGTCATTTCTTAAAAAATAGCTATATCTCGGTTAATAATCTTCGTATAGACTTGAAAATTGACTGACAGACGTAATTTGGGTTACTATTTCATACAACAACGTGATGCATGTGATCCAAGGGCGTTTTCGGCCGCCATCTTGAATTCAAAAATGGCCGCCGTCATTTCTTAAAAAATAGCTATATCTCGGTTAATAATCTTCGTACAGACTTGAAAATTGTCTGACAGACGTAATTTGGGTTACTATTTCATACAACAACGTGATGCATGTGATCCAAGAGCGTTTTT
>NW_014578275.1:58220-59849 GCF_000485595.1 Priapulus caudatus
GCGCGCGAGCACGCACGCACATAACAGGTACCTATACGCCCGCGAGAACGCACGCACATAACAGATAGCGATACGCCCGCGAGCACGCACGCACATAACAGGTACCTATACGCGCGCGAGCACGCACGCACATAACAGGTACCTATACGCCCGCGAGAACGCACGCACATAACAGATAGCGATACGCCCGCGAGCACGCACGCACATAACAGGTACCTATACGCGCGCGAGCACGCACGCACATAACAGGTACCTATACGCCCGCGAGAACGCACGCACATAACAGAAGCTATATACGCGCGCGAGCACGCACGCACATAACAGGTACCTATACGCCCGCGAGAACGCACGCACGCACGCACATAACAAAAGCTATATACGCGTGCGAGCACGCACGCACATAACAGGTACCTATACGCCCGCGAGAACGCACGCACGCACATAACAAAAGCTATATACGCGTGCGAGCACGCACGCACATAACAGATACCTATACGCCTGCGAGAACGCACTCACGCACATAACAGATATATACTGAGAAAAATCGGTAATTCAACATTTTCACCATGTTTGTTTGTATCTGTTGTACTATGTCATTGATCATTTTGAAGTACAGAGTAAAATGTGATGGCGGCCATGTTGAATTCAATATGGCCGCTGTAATTATAATTGGAACTTGTGTGTCTTGTTTTAATGTGAGAGCTTATTAACCTGCGCCAGTCTGCAAATTTTCACGCCTCTATATCATCCGTGAACGAAAAAAATTGCTAAGTTTGTAATTTTTATGGTGGCCATTTTGAATCCAAGATGGTGGCCAAAAACGCTCTTGGATCACATGCATCACGTTGTTGTATGAAATAGTAACCCAAATTACGTCTGTCAGTAAATTTTCAAGTCTGTACGAAGATTATTAACCCAGATATAGCTATTTTTTAAGAAATGACGGCGGCCATTTTGAATTCAAGATGGTGGCCGAAAACGCCCTTGGATCACATGCATCACGTTGTTCTATGAAATAGTAACCCAAATTACGTCTGTTAGTCAATTTTCAAGTCTGTACGAAGATTATTAACCGAGATATAGCTATTTTTTAAGAAATGACGGCGGCCATTTTTGAATTCAATATGGCGGCCGAAACGACTGCAATTCTCTATCCGGCTTTGATATGCTATGACAATAAACAAAGCCCAACGACAGATTTTCACTACCATAAGCTTGGAGCTGACCACACCTGTCATCTCCCATGGCATGCTCTATGTTGCCTCTTCATGGAGTAGGCAAACCCACGGCGATGTTTATTCACACACAGTACAGAAAGACCAAAACATATTTTACAAAGACGTCCTTAATCCTTAGGTGAGCTACAACACTAATACAATCATTCATGAATTCCCACTGTCCGAAGGATCAGTTTTAGTTGCTCATGTCCAGACAGTCGCGCAATTACATGAAACTAAAAGGACGTTCGCGATAAAATCTCCGCCCCCGAAAACCATATCCAAACTGCTGACAACAACTCACGAAACGATCACTGAAAACTAAATCTAAATATTCGACAATGACTCTTGAATAGTACTAGACTTAAAAATCCATAGACTTCACACACACACACACTTGATTGCAGAAATA
>NW_014578275.1:59874-87098 GCF_000485595.1 Priapulus caudatus
GGAAAACGCCTTTGGACATCAGGATGCCCATTCACGTTGTTGTATGAGAATAGTAAACCCAAATTACCTCGTGTCAGTAAATTTTCAATAGTCTGTTACGATATGTATTAACGCAGAATATAGTATTTTAAGAAATACGCGGACCATTTTTGAATTTCAATGAGTCCGGCCGAAGTTGATAGGTGGATCGCGTGATGGTCTCTGTTTTTAAATGAAAGATCATACAATAAGTATGCAAGTGTACATTTTCAACTAACTTTTTTCACAATTTTGAACGATTTAGATCGCGCATATTCTGACCCTACCGACTGCTCACTATACGCCGGTATAGCTATAAGGCCGGTCGTTCTACATGCGTCCGCTATACGCGTATTAGCTATTACGAAGTACGTTAGGAAACGCACTCATTTTTGTCAGGATTAGTGAGTTCACGCGTTCGAACTCAGTATAGCTAGACGTGGTTCGTTCGCAGGACGAGAGAAAATTTACTCGCGAGGTACGTACGAACGTGGAGTTTTGCTACGTGTGCAGAACGGCGCGAATGGAGTCGTCGTGTTTAAGCCCGCCTATCTTGCAGGGGACACTATGTATATAAGCTAACAGGCACTGTCAGAGACGGAACTGGTCAGTGTACCGTAACACGGTGCCTAGCATGGTCACACCGCAAAGCTCATACATACACTAATTATGGAGTCAAATGTCTTTTCTTCAGACAGGTTTTGCGGCTAGAAATGCGGAACTATACATTCCTGTTGCTCTAGCTATAAATGTATTTGGCTTGACACGGCAAATAAGAATGTATGATACACTTCTATGAAATATTAATATTTTTATCGAGTACTAACTAGATGTGTGAATGCGTGTGCCAGCGTGCGTGTGCGCGTGCGTGCGTGCGTTCGTGAGTGTGTGTGTGTGTGTGTGTGTGTGTGTGTGTGTGTGTGTGTCCGTGTGTGCGTGCGTGCGTGTGTTCATTTTTGTGACATACAGAACTCCTTCAAGAATATCGGTCCGTTTTCTACCTCAATTGGCATGACTACTCGTTAGGTGTCCGGAATGTATTAGAAGAACTTTTTATTAACATTTATCGAGTTTGACTCTCCAAGGACATGTGAAAAAGGCTGATTCTGTTGATAGAGCGTCAATTTAGCAGCCGCCTTGGATGGCGCACAATAGCCCCTGGCGCGCTGAGACAGTTTCTGTAAAAATAACGAATTTCGGCTATTGAGTAGTGCTTTGTGTTATTACGTTCCTTTGCGTCCGCCTTGTGATGATATCATTCTTTTTGGATTTTTCTGGAATACTTTGACTTTTTCAGAATATTTTCTATTTTGCAGTTTAACATGCAGCGTAGTCGTTCTCGTGGGAGTTATCGAATACACACGCGGGGGTAGTGGCGGCTGGGATCTGCGTGCCCGTTAGGAGGACGCCGTCCTCATTCGCCTCGCCCTACACACCGAGGACGGTAGTAGCGTGGATTCTGGTGCCATAGCCAAGCATCGCGTCCATGCCTCCGCCCTACACACGCGGGAGATAGTAGCGGGTGGAGATCTGCGCTGCCGTAGCAGCGCGGGTTCCCATGCCTCCGCTCACACGCGGGGGTAGTTAGCGGTGGATCGGCGTCCCATAGCAGACGTTCTCCATGCTCGCTTACACACGCCGGGGAGGCGTAGTTAGCGCGTGGCCATCTGGGCCCCCCCATGCCCGTAGAGACGGTCCATCCCTCCGCTAAACAACGCGGGCGGTAGTAGCGCGTGGATCTGGCCCCGCTGGCGTTAGAGACGGTCCCATGCTCCGCTACACCACGCGGGGGGTAGGTCAGCGGGTGGAAGCTGCGTCCATAGAGACGCGTCCATGCCTCCGCTACACACGCGCGGGTAGTAAGCGGTGGGCGGATCTGCGTCCATCAGAGACGGCCCCACTGCCTCCGCTACACACGCGGGGTTAGCGTGGATCCCTCGCGTCCATAGAGATGTGGTCACATTGCCTCCGCTACACACCGAGGGGTAGTCTAGCGGTGGATCTGCCGTTCGCCATAGGCCGGTCCCATGCCGTCCGCTACACACTGCGAGGGTAGTAGCCGGGTGGTGGATCTGCGTCCCATAGAGATGGGTCCTTGCTTTCCCCGCTCTACACGCGGGCCGGTAGTAGCGGTGCGACTGCCCGTGCCGTAGAGGACGCCCGTCCATGGCTATCCGCTACACACCCGCCGCGGGTAGTAGCCGGCTCGGATCGTTGCGGTCCATAGAGACGGTGCCATGCGCCTCGCTACATCACGCGGGTAGTAGCGGTGGATGCTGCCCGTCATAGGAGACGGTCCATGCCTCGTAGCACACGCGCGGCCCGGTAGTAGCGGTCGTCTGCGTTCCCCATAGCAGATTGGTCCACTGCCTTCGCTACACACGCGGCGGGTTAGTAGCGGTGGCCCATCTGGCCGTGCCCGTAGAGACGCCGTCATGCCGATCGGCCTACCACACGCAGCGTAGGGCTAGCGCCGTGATTCCTGCGGTTCCCATGGAGACCGCGTCCATGCCTCTGCCCCCTAACCCCACGCAGCGTAGTAAAGCGTCTGCTTCACATGGCATCTCATGTTATACGGTCCCTAGTTTTTTTTAAAGTTCTAAAAAAATTCTAATTTAAAACTGCCGGTAAAATATGTTTTATGTCAGGATACGTATAGCAAGGCACATATACTGAAGGCTTAGTGCAATCGTCTCCTCTTTTCTATAAACTGTCACGCACGCTCATTACATAGCCTTCGCCTTTACTGCTTTACAATTGAACCTTAACTTCATCTCCCATCCTATCCCAGTTACAGATTCAAAGTCACATCTACTTTATATATGTATATTGTAATGCCTGTATTAAATAGGCTTGGGATGTCGATGAGATTGACTCGGATGTGATCGGTACGCGGATATAATTATATATAGCTTACCTACCTTGTGATTTCGTCGATGCGTTCGCTCTTGGAGGCGCTCTAGTGTTAGTGACAGTGTAGTCCGTATTTGGATGAGTATATCGCTCCGTGCCGTCGGTAAATTAATCACGGACCACGTCTAGGAAGCGTAGTACGTACGTACGTCCGGGAAGCACGCGGTCTGCAGGTGAACTAACTCAGATCCGTCCGGGACGATTGGGTTTCAATTTGTCAGTAGGTGACAGGTTCGAGGTAGATGGTCAAATTGCGTTGTTTCTATAATAGGCAGGCACGCACGTATGTACGCACGCGCGCACAGCCAAAGGCACGCACTCACAGCCAAAGGCACGCACGCACAGCCAAAGGTACGCACCCGCAGCCAAAGGCACGCACGCGCACGAAATGCACCCGCTCGCTTTGGAAAAATAGACGAAGAAAGACACAGTATCTTCCGTACAATGATTGGTACAGATTCTTATGATTCTCGATGAAAGGTGTACAAATTCTCACATGATTTACCGCTTTATTTCGGATGAGAATGGTACGAAATGTCAACGCTTTTATAGCAGCTGGCGATTTCAAATTACAAGCCATGTAAAGAGGGGGCCTGGACGTAGAAGCTCATTGACCGTGATGCCAACTCTTGCGTCGGAGCTATAGATCATACAGGCAACTACTGCTGTTCAAAAGACAGGCGCCATGCTTGATCGGTGTTATTGCGTTGCGTGCGTCGCGTTTGCGGTGTGGTGTGCTGTGTGGGTACCGTGCGGCCGTGTGTTAGGGCATGTATGTGTAGTTCATTCTTCTTGGAGTCTTATTTACCGCCTATATTCGATAAATCAACTGTCATTCAATTTCCGACGAAGAAACTAAAGACTTTTTGGGCCAAAACGAGAAATTCCAGCGATTAAATGGAGAAAGGAAGATGAATGTACATAATTCCAATTCTAATTCCAATGCTGATTTCAAAACATCTGAAAAACACAATCGTTCCGTATTGTATTTAAAAATTTTTAAAAAAAAAAAAACAAAAAGTAAAAAAAATAAAAAAGAAAAAAAAAAAAAAAAAAAAAATATTTATTTACAAGTAAATGTCCGTCACTAACAAAAGTATCTACAAACTACTATCTGTATTGTAAAAGTCGTATATACAAAGAAAATATAGAGTCATCGTGCCCACGATGAGGGGCGATTAGATTTTGGGTACGTGATCTGGTAAGACACTATGCCTGGGTCTAAGCTCGTCATGCCGTTAAACTAAGCCGCATGTCTCGGGGGGGGGGGGTCAAAATTTCCCTCTAGTTTCCTGTGAGTTAGCTCACATCAAGCCACGTATAACTAGGGATGGGCTATGTACAGCACGCGGCGCGCGGGCGGAATACATGCGGGCTGTGGCGAGTCGGGTCGTGTAGCTGTAGGCGACACCAACTCTTTTTCTCCTCTTATTATTGTTTTCACGAAACTAGCGCAAATCGGAGGCTGAAAGATTGCAAGCAGAAGCACGTAGATGTGCGGCTGCACGAGGCTTGTATGTAGAATAACATCAGACACCCTGCTCGTGCCCCCTCCCCGCTCTCCCACAGTGGGGGCGGTGAAAGTAAAAAACGAAATGAACTAGGAATCACACGAGATTTACCATAGAATATTAGAGCAAAATAAAAGTTAAAATGCGGAAAGTAAACACGTAAAAAAGCACTGAACCGATTTTTTTCTACACACTACGACAACTGAAAATCTTATCTAAAATATTACCGATATACCAATTAAAATTTCTTTTAAATTATTTTTATAAAACAGGCACACTTACAATAGTAAAACTGCACACCCACATTATAAATACTATAAATACAATAACAAAGACTAGAATTTCTTTTGATAAACACTTAACGTAACACTAAAAGTATAGAGTAGTCTAGATGGCACAGGTTATATAGGAATGCACTGACTAACCACAAATACTGCTTGTTATTCTGTGACCTAGAATTTGACAGACAATGTTTTCCAGTTATCTAATACTAGACCGTTATTGCTAAAATATGTAATACAGTACTTTTAAGAAGTTGGGGACTATTTCTTTAATTCCCTGTGTGATCGTAATATTATATATATAAACACAATAAGTTAAGTTTTTAATATTTTACAAACTATACTAGTAATATTACACAGTATAAAAATAGCTAAGATATACATGGCTCTTTTTCAGGTTAAGTGTAGCACGTCCACAACAGTAGGAAACAATGTCAAAAGCTTTAAAACTTACAAAATGCTCCGATTAAACACAAGTGTAAAAACTTACAAAATTGCATTGTTGCATTGTTGTAAACACAATCATGACGCAAGAAAACGAACGATAAACGCACCGCGGCTTCCATTAGCCCTCGGCGCGAATGAACATACGAAAAAACCGCAAAATGCATTCTCACCGTGTTTACGATGATAAATTAAGGCTTTAGTACACGGCTGCTGCTGCGGCCGCTGCCACTCGCGGCGCCTCTATCTCTCGACTATAATCACTGGACTGTGCGCAAAAATCACATCTCTGCCGTCGCCGGCATACCGAACCGTCGGGTGACCGAGTAAACGAAAAGTTGGCGCAGCGTTATCACTGCGGTATCGTCCGCTCTGTCTGCCAGAACACGACACACGGGGCCGTCGCTCGCCCGACGCTTCACCCTCAAAGGCACTGGACAGTTGGGGGGGATGTCGGCCTGGACCGGGGTCGATTGTGAGTGGAGAGTAAGCGCCGTGGCGCTCGTGATTCGCACGTCCGCCCACGCCGCTACAAGGTGCATTCCTAGTGAGTCCGATGCCCACGTAATCAATAAAACATTACTAAAAATATTTCTTTACCGCCGCCGGATAGTCGCTGCTTGGCTTCCCACCTCTCTCTGCCTCTCTCTGTCTCTCTCGTCCTCTTCTCTACCTCTCTCGCTGGGAGAAACTGTAGCTTCTCCGGAGGTAGCATCCTCCGGCATTCCCCACAAGCAGAAACCATGGCTTCTATCGCATGCTGATTCTTTCTCTCTCTTCATGGGGAGACACGTTAGAGGTACCTCGCGGCGTTCGCAACAAAGAGAAACCACGGCTTCTTTCGTGCTGTCTCTCTTAGTTCAGGGGGAGACATCTTAGAGGTATCTCCAGCATTGCACCACTCCAACCCCCATCCCTCCGCCCAAAAAAAAAAACCACCCAGCAGGGCGCATAAACCACAAACCACAACTAAAACAGAAATAAAAAAATAAAATAAACCCCCCCAAAAAAAATACAACAACCCCTAACCCCCCAAAAAAAAAACGGCAGAAAAAACCCACAGCTTCTTTGCTCCCTCTATCGGGGGATTACGTCAGCATCCTGTGGTAGCAGATCAAGGTCATCACCGGACAGTCGTTCACAAGGTCGGATTCGAGACCGGCGGGTCATGAGGTCCTGCTCGTGCACGCCGCTCTGTGGCTGTCCAAGTTGGCGGCGACCGTTGGTCGCTTGTTCCTGACTCTGTGGACTCGAGTAGTTGGCTGCCTCCTGCAGTCCTCATCAGATGTTAAGCTGAGGCCAACGAGAATTAGATTGATTAGCAGGGTTCGAAATCAAGGCTACGCTAGTACTTGCTGACAAGAAATTCTTATGAACCACATAGTAAAAGCACCAAAGATTCTGCCTGGCTGAGTATATTTTCTACCTTCCAGTTTCTTGGTGAATATACGTAATCACAATCTAGTAGACACAGCCACAATGATATTAGACACAGCCACAATGATAGTGCCTCATGGATATCGAACACGGCAGCAGGCCAAACAAACACAGTCAGAATTACACAGTCGTTATTGTAGTTGCAGCTAGTAGATTAAACTAATGGTATTCCGTCACTTTGGGCTCTAATCTGTATACACGAAACAATATTTAAAATTTTGTGTACGTTACTTTTTTACACTGTGGTGTTTTTTAAATTTTTTATTCTTATATCTTACTGAGTGTGCCTGTGTTTCACTAATTATAGAGTAAACTATACCAGGCTTGCAACGCATGTAAGAATTTGCCTGATTACATGTAAAACTGAGGGGGCATGGTGAATGGGCACATAGCTCTGTGCCGAGTGAAGCTAATTTGTGACGATCGAGTTTGTCTGTGTGTCAATGAAATGTGCAATTGTCTCTAATTGGTACCCCCACGCACCCGCCCCCACCCCCATTAATAAACAACATTCCTTCTGAACATTCTGGGGGAAAACCTGTAAATGCTGTATATTGATGTTGAAATTGCTATGTGAGCGCCTGCTTAATTCAAGATACACGCTAGTAAGTTAAACAGCGTGCGGGTCAAAGAAAATGCTTGAAGTAATAATCTTCGGAGATACCAGAGTCGCAAATGCAAAGCGCGGTGCGCCGTCGCTCCGCGGTGGCGCTCACCGAGCGATCACTATCCACCACGTCTGCGGCCATGGAGTTGTTGGTCGCTGGCTTGCTGGCTCCCACCGCCTGTATCCACAACTAAACTCAAGGGAAATCAGACTCTGTTTACGACACTACCAACGTTGCATACCATGAAGTTCTGTAATTTAGTGTCCATCACCTGTAAATCTCATCAAATAAACTTTTCTATTCTATTTTACTTCTTCAAAGTACTCCTTCTCAGCTAAACCATGCATCTCTACATTCACATATGCCCGCACCCGTGAGCATCACTACCATAGACTTTCACTACCATAGGCTTGGGCCTCACCACACCTGTCTTCTTCCATGGCATGCTCTATGTTGCCCTCTGACAAGTAAGCAAACCCAGAGCGATGTACATTCACACACAGCACACAAAGACCAAAAACATACTTTACAAAGAAGCGCTTGATCCTTAGGTGAGCTACAACACTAATACACTCGTTCATGAATTCCAACCGTCCGAAGGACGGGTACTCTGCTAGTATTATATATATGATATAGAAATCTTTATTTGAATACCTATGCTGCAACGTACCTGCGGGGGTCGGCCTAGCCAGTGCCACATGCGACTCTCTCAAATCTTCTTATCTCTCGCTTATATAGGCATCTCATTATGCCATACGTCACAGATCAATATAACCAATGACCAGCCTGCATGCCGTATTGATTCCGTATAATTCCGCTGTCCGGATGTAACATGTTCGGACATGTGACAATGAGTCAACGGGCAACAGCTGCTATGGCGTAGCAACCTATTTCGCGTCGCCACGTCACCACAATTCATTCAGACGTATTTTGGTCCGCATTTGCCCAGTAAGTCAAATGAAGGCCTTGTGAAGGCTATTGAGAGAGGCGGAGAAAAATTTTCCCTGGTACCGTAGCGATGCTGCGCTCGAGCTCATTAATTATGCACGTTGCCGAGTGAGCGGAGAGCGGGCGACAGCTGGTAGCAGGGCCACAGGTGGTACAGGTGTCGAACGACTGACTAAATGGTCACTTAGAGAGCGGAGAGCAGGGTACGTGACACGCGACATCATAAGATGCGGCTCTCGCAAGACGGGGGTCGGCAGAATGGGAACCTGGAAAACCCAAGAGGTGACAGGATAATGGCCGGATAGCGAGCACGGGAATCGCCGGGGTATACGAGGCGAGCAGCACTCAGGCACGGGGAGCTCGACTCTCTCTCTCTCCCTGTGTTCTACCTTGTCACGTTGCATTTGTACGCTACGTCTTGTACTTGTACTATTATGGCTATCAATACAGTCGCTTGTGGTACGTTACTTCGCTAGTTCGTGTTTGCTTCATGTCTTTGCGCATCTTATACCATATTCTCTTACCTGCTGCCTACCTCACCTAAGTAACCGAAGTACGAGGTTACATTTAGCGCCGTAACCTAAGGAACTTGTGGTTTTGTGTGCATGCGTGTTAGTGCTATTGCTCTTCCACACGGATCTACAGGCAAAATTGCTAAGGTAAGTGAGCGGCGTAGGTTATCGGTGGCTAGAGTAATGATAATGTCGCTTCATTCGCCCCGGGGTACATGGGTAATGTTAGGTGTATAATTATGAACAAATTTTGCACAAAGGAGAGATAGTGATCCGCTAGGGGACGGCTCTGATTGGCTAATTTGGTCTCTTATTTAATTTTATTATTTTTGGCTAATTTTGTTTTATTTTAGAATTAGGGTTAGGGTTAGGGTTAGGATTAGGGTTAGGGTTAGGGTTAGGGTTAGGATTAGGGTTAGGGTTAGGGTTAGGGTTAACTGATTTCTATGTCCACAACACACTAATAATGCGCCATCTAGCGGATCACTATCTCTCCCCTGAGACCTACTAATTATGAACTGGCGTTAATTTTTTTATTACGACTACAAAGCTCACGGCATAGCTCTCCCACCCACCCATCCATTTACTTTGGACGAACTCGCGCAGTTGTTTACAAATTCCCTTCAGCCGTCTATTGAGACTGCCGCAAGTACTTTCAATCGTGCTTTACGGGTCTCAGAAATCCGACAATCGATACCACGTTTTATGGGCGATCGCTCTATAGTGGGACCGACATTTGCTAACTGGCGCGCAGCTTTGGAATGCGCGCAAGTCTAGTTAAGTTTGCCCGATGCTTCGTTAAAGCAGTTCGCTTTGTCCACGGTAGAGGGGGCATGTCGCAGAGTTTTGTAGCCGTACGTTGCTAGAAGCACCTACGATTGCTTGGAAAGATCTTAGTGCTAAGCTCGTTAAGCGATTCGCCGATCCATTACAGGAGGAGCAACCGTTACTTCGCTAGTTCGTGTTTGCTTCATGTCTTTGCGCATCTTATACCAGCATAACTCTTTCCTGGAATTGAGAAAAAAGCTGCAATCGGCACGCAAAAATAAACGTTGTGTGAATTTCATTACGATTTTCCATGTATATACTGTAATATGATATGCACTAAACTAAAAATGAACCTTAACGGTTCTAGACTGCAAGTACATTTTGGACAAGTAAAAATTGCTTCTTGTTGCCCAACAGGACAACCAGATCTGAAAATAAGCATCGAGGCCGCAGCGGGAGTTCTTTTGGCTCGTGCTCCGGAAATCCCAGAATGCATCGCAAAGTCATCAAATTATCAAGTAAGCATTTCTCCGTGGAACACAGGGGCGTGTACAGGATTTGTAGCAGGGGGGGGGGGGTCTAACCGTAACCCAAACTTGCGAGCATGCGAAGGGGGGGTCTGGAGTGTACTCCCCCAAAAAAATTTTGAAATTAAACACCGTCAGATGCGTTTTCTGCGCGAGCAGGGGGGGGGGGTCCAAACCCCCTGGACCTGTACACGCCCCTGCAACACAGAAAATGGCGGCGTATTTTGGTATCTGGAGCATGAGCCAAAAGAACTCCCGCTCCGGCAGGCCTCGACGCTTATTTTCAGATCTGGTTGTCCTGTTGGGCAACAACCCCCGCCCTGAACTCAAGCATACAGCGCTTGCTCCTCCTGTAAAGGATCGGCGAATCGCTTTACGAGCTTAGCACTAAGTTCCTTCCAAGCTTCGTATTCATACTAAACATAATATACTAAAGACATTACGCACACAGATAAACAACAACACGTGTGGATAGATGTACATATAGTAAATTTATTCTTCCCCGTAATCGTTATCGAAATATTTAACCGAATACACTTTATGACCCCACCTATAGCGCTACGAGGCTCATTTTTTTAGCCTCGCGTATGACCGG
The DNA here is from genome assembly GCF_000485595.1 of Priapulus caudatus. NCBI lineage: Eukaryota > Metazoa > Priapulida > Priapulimorpha > Priapulimorphida > Priapulidae > Priapulus > Priapulus caudatus. The sequence goes on from NW_014578275.1 coordinate 70,437, forward strand.
CGGTCGATAAACATGCTTTGTATTCATACTAAATATGATTTACTAAACCTATCACGCACACAGATGACCGACAAGACGTGTATGTCGATGTACATATAGTAAATTTAATTGTCCCCTCATCGTTATCGAAATATTAATCCGAATACACTTTGTGACCCACCATATAGGGCTATGACCATATAGCATCGCGTATGACCGGCGGTCGATAAAAACACGCTTCGTATTCATACTAAATATGATTTACTAAACCTATCACGCACACAGATGAACGTAAACACGTGTATGTCGATGTACAAAGTCGATATAGTAAATTTAATTGTCCCCTCAATCGTTATCGAAATATTTTACCGAATACACTTCATGACCCCAGCCATAGGCGCTATACGAGGCTCAACAAATGAGCCCCCCGCGTATGACCGGCGGTCGATATAAACACGCCTCGTTTACATACTAAATATGGTTTGCTAAACCTATCAAGCTCACAGATGAACGGCAACAGGTGTGCGTATATGTACATATAGTTAATTTATTCTTCCAAGTAATCGTTATCGAAATATTAAGCCAAATACACGTTGTGACACCCCCATATAGCGCTATATGAGCGAGGGCTCATTTCCTGACCGGCGTATGACGCGGTTAATATAAACACGCCTCGTTTACATACTAATATTGTTTGCTAAACCTATCAAGCTCAGCAGATGAACGGCAACAGGTTGTGCGTATATGTAGTCAACATATAGTAAATTTATTCTTCCAAGTATGCTCAAACAGTGGTGTCATCGTATAGATATAGCTTGGTGATATAAAGCCTTAGGGCAAAATATCAGCTTGACCTCCAAGTCGTAAAAAATTTCGGCTTGTAAATCGTCAAAATACGATATATACGCGCATACCTACATATTAGCGCTGACCAGGCTGTGCGACGATGGTCTTCTAACGCAGCAGCACTTGGATGCGTTTCAATAAAATAATAACCGCTAAAATATAATACGAAATCTATTACTGCCAAAGTCTAATGTTTGCTCTACTCTGCTTTCACCTATTATTGCCGAAATTTTCGCTGTTAAATGCTGCCAATGCTCATCTGGCAACACCACTGTCAGCATACTGCCGCCCAGCACGCCTAGCTGCTGCAGTCACTGACACAGGTATATATAGAGGTAGGAAAGCGTGGCTGCCGAAAATTCGCTGAATCGAACTCTCGCTTGAATTCGGTACGAATACAACACAAAATATTCAAACGCATTCTAGCTCCAATCTTTGTTTCTATTTCAAGAAACAGTGTTCACCATTGTTTATAATAAAATACTGTCTGTGTTCGTAAACCGAGCTTGTGTCAGCGCGAAATCACACAAAAGCCTGACGACAATTCTTGCGTTCCTCCCGTTTTTGCGCAGTTTATGTAAATGGCTGCAAGCTACAGGCTATAGGCCAGCCCGCACATGCAGTTTGGGAAACTACCACGCTGGCTTCCAACCTCCCGTACGAGCCCGCGTCAACGCCGCCAGTCGGATTCGTTGCAAACACGTTGCAGCACAAAAAATGAGTTGCACGAAGAGCGCCGGCTGGGCGTTTTCCTGATTCCGGTCCGCCAGCCATTTACATAAACTGCGCACGAGAGCGAATGCGAGAATTTCGTCAGGCATATGTGTGATTTTGGCGTGACACTGCTCGGTTACAATACACAGACAGTATGTTTTTATAACAAGTGAACACTGTTCTTCAAATAGAAAAGAGATGGAGTAGAATGGTTGAATATTGTGTGTTATTCCGTATGAAATCAAGCGAGCGTCGAGCGAATTTTGGCAGCACCTTTTCTACCTGCTATATATTTTATACAAAATATGTGTCAGTGTGGGCAGGCCGCTAGCGTGCGGTGTACTTGTGTGTTGCAGACTGACATTTGACCGGCATTTACAGGTGATATCATTATAGGCGAACTAGAGTAGAGAAACAATTAAGACTTGGTCAGTAAATACATTTCGTGTTTTAACTTTACCTTATTTTTTTTTTATTCAGCACGTTCCAAGTGCCTGTGCTTCTAACCCTATGCAAGACCGTTCTTGGAGCTACACCGTACATATATATCGCTACTTACTATCAAGTCGTGAGTCGTCTATTTTGTCGACTTATATATATGTGTACGGTTAAACATATTATCCCATTGCGGAAATGAAAACTTGCTTACTATATCATCCCGTTTGTCTCGCAATGGGTGGTCCAAAAGATAATAGAAGAACACGACGTTTTCGTGTGCTTACTGCAACACTTCGTCAGGTGATACGACGACGTTGCGAGTGAGGTTATATATATCCGCTCGTGTTGGAATCAGTTGAAACAGGCCCGACCTATACGCTGAAAAGGATTACGGAACACAAGAGGATGTTAGGCCTGCCTTCGAACGCCGACAACTCAAGCAGTGGCCAGAACCACGCATGGGAGAACCAGCACCAGCCTGACTGGGAAGGGATATGAGTGCCTCGCCCAAGAGCGACACTGGTACACACGGAGGTAAAAGAAGCCATTAACATTCCGTCTCCGCCCCAACAACTTTAACAGCAGACAACGGGTTAGATATCCCCAATTTCTGGATGTCAACGATACGCCGCCATGAAATCACACGTTACGGTAGCAAACGGGCCGTCCGACCCACAACAGTGAGATTAGGCCAACGCTAGCCAGAGACGGTTACGACGGCGGGAACCTGCAGGCGCCAAGCCGCCGGGCACGGCGCAAGAAACACATGCGTCAGAGCAGCCAATCACAGCAGCGCCTGTCCAGCAGGTGTACCGCTCAATCCAACCGAGGGGATATATATAACCTCACTCGCCAACGTCGCCCGTAATGCACCTGACTGAAGCTTTTGCAGTAGCACACGAAACCGCGTCGGTGTTCTTTCTATTATCCTTTGGACCACCCATTGCGAGAGCAAAACGGATATATAGTAAGGCAAGTATAATTATATGTCAGTAACGTAGTTTGCCGGTCCGCATAAGTGTCGACTTATGCTAAGTTTATCTGTAAATCTTATAATTATCAATCTTGGAATTCTTATATTCTACCCTATTCAGCAAGTTATATTGGTCAGAGTAGCGGTTTACACCCCATATCGTGAGTTTTTGGTTACTGTGGGGGGTATAAAGGCATGTCTTTAAAAATTGTTACCAGAGGTCTTCCTTGGGTGTTGTCACTAATTTCTAGCAGAACGGGTCATGTTGTTGTCGCAAGGCGCGATAATACGTGTTTCACGCCAGCAACTCTCACCGTTCACCTTGTTTGACGCCTTTCTCACGATTCACGCTGCGCGTAATTTTCACGCGAAAGTTTCAAGTTACCATTGATGTCCTTCGGCCGTCCACATTTCTCCTGCGACTTTGGCGCGGGCCACTTACGCAGTAATATAACTTCGTCTCGCGCTGTTCAATAACTGAACCATAACGTTGCCCTTGGCATGTTTCTGGCCAAACGCACTATGAACATGCAGAATTAACCGTCAACATTCGCCATTGCTTCAGCACTGATCGCTACGCCATCTCTACGCGCGATGGCGACCTATTTCGCACCACACCTGGTTGCCTTTCTCACAGTCGCTCAAGAGTAGCGTTTACACAAAAGTTTACACCCCCTATGATCGTGGTCTTGGCATTTTGTGTATACCTACTTCTGCTCTTTCATCTTCTATACATATTACGCCACACTTGTAGTATATATATATATATGTATACATATGTTGCTCTATTATATGTCTTTTTGTTATATTATATATGTCTATCTATCTATCTATCTATCTATCTATCTATCTATTCTATCTATCTATCTATCTAAATCTATCTATGCTATCTATCTATCTATTCGTCTATCTATCTATCTATGCTATCTATCTATCTATCTATCTATCTATCGATCTATGCTATCTATCTATCTATCCTATCTATCTATCTATCTATCTATCTACTCTATCTATCTATCTATCTATCTGTCTATCTATCTTATAATCATCTATCTATTTATAGAAACTTTTTCATAGAAACATAAATCTGACAAGTGTTGAGCAGTTAAAATAATTAAATTTTTGGGTAATACAGTACAAAAAACAGGCATTATATAGGCTACACCACAGAGAAGAAAGAATGATAAAAAAACGAAAATACTTTTCTGTACAAGAAACGTGATTACATTTAAAATATTCAACATATATCCATCGCGTCATTATATATCCATACTCACTCGCTCACTGTGACTCTCGTATAAACCCAAAGCAACATAATATACACATTCACACACGTCCCGCCATTTTCACATATATTTCCCGTCCCAAAGCATATATAGGTCCTATTTTTTCCGCTCGTTCCGGAGACACCCTCCAGCAAACATTACCTGTTCCGGAATTTCTGGCAGTGTCCATTCATGATACCTGGGACGGATGGCGAACATTTGACTAATAGGTTTTCATTGGGTTTCCTCTCCAGCTAAGCTAGCTCTAATTTTGGGGTGCTTTTCAATGACCCCACTGACCACAACCCACCAGCGGCTGCCCGCCAGACTTACATTTCCTTACATGGGTATCAGTGGCGGATCCAGAAGTGAATTTTTTAGGGCAAGGTATTTTAGTCTAACCCCCCCCCTCCCCGCCGAAGAGAGCTTCGGTGCCCTTGAGCTCGGCATGATTTCGCCCCACCTCCTTCTACCTGGCACGAATGTGGGGTCTAGGAGGGATATCGTGCAGGGGGGAGCGAATCATGCGAGCTCAAGGGCACGAAATTAAGCCTCCGAGGGGGGGGTTACGCTAAAATTACCCTTTCCCTGTAGATTCCTAGGTGGCGACCGCCTCATGTGCCCCTCCTGGATCCGCCACTGGTATGTACATGAATCATTGCTATATACATGAAATTGTTTTCTTTTTCAGCTAGGCGTACCCCCTATATGGGCTCCTGCTCTAATATCACGCTGACAGTCCTCCCGAAAAACCACTTGCACTTCGGGCAAGTATTCCATAAAATATACAAGCCCGATTGACATTCTATTTGCCCATATATTTTGCAGGTATATTTTTGGAATATCGAATAAAGAAATGGCTTCATCCGACAACTTCTAAGCGCCATTCGCTTCCGGTGTTTACATTTCGTGATTTAAAAAAACCTTTATGTGGCCCGAGTTGTATTATAGTTTATGCGAGGAGCCCGTCGGGCGAGTGAGCTTGCAATGTTTGAAGATTTCAATGGAAGCAGCCTACACTCGCGTCCGAGTGGGGCCAGTGCGTGCCTCTTCTCTTACCAGTACGTATACTATACTGTTGAAAGTCACACCAACCACAAGCAGTGTTGAATGCGGTCATATATAATTAGACCGAGGGTGCATGTGTGCCAACGTTTTATTTTTATTCCTCAAACTAAAACACGCCTTTTTTTTAATGACTGAGTGGCATTTAGAGTCATTCAAAAATAGATTTCGTGCGTTATTCGGCATGGCAGGATCTTTCCATGCACGCAGCATGATGATTCCAGTTAGAATGAGTACTCCAAGGCATGTACGTTCCTACGTGGCGGACTGAATAAGGGAATGCATGAGGCCCACTTTCCAGTGTTGGAACACGTTACGTGTAAATTATCCGTTTTTCGTGCGTCGCTCGAAACTAATGCTGTAAATAAATGTGTGTTTAAATTTCTGTTTGTAATTAATAATTATACCTCTGTCGATTTATGGATCTTTTTATATAGCTTATAATTATTGGTTATATTTATATCATCCTCACCAATGAAAATAAGCATGTAACTATAGTAAGGAAAATGCTATACGCATATAATAACCAGAAAAATAGCAGTACATTTTCAGGGAGAGAAAGTATGGATATCGCATATTTTTGTCTTCCCAATCAATAAGAAAATATCAATATAAAGATTCGAAATGATACAGATTACATATATAATACGCACTCAGAACTAACACAAATACGCCCACTGAACACAAGTAATAAAAATGCCTAATTCGCGACCAGAGCACGCAAACATCCACAGAATCTATATACGTGCTCTGACTACAACGCGGCATTTTTTATCGCAGGATGGCGCCACCATCGCCAATTACGCGCATGGCCGAGTAGGTGTGTTGTTGTGTGAGAGCGTGAGAGAGAGAGTTGATCCGTACGCACTTACTTTACTTTAACGACGGAGATCGTTCGTATTTCGCACATCAGAATGTCGTCGTCGTCGTCTCGTCGCGTACTGTCGATCCAGAGTCACGTTGTCTCAGGTTACGTTGGCAACAAGAGTGCTACATTCCCACTACAGGTGAAACTAATATAGTAATAAGATTAAAGCGCTCACTCTCGCTTTTTGGCAAGCGGCCAATGGGGAAAAACCAGTTCGGCATTGTAATAATTAGTTGTGAGGTTGGGGGTTTGTCCACTAGTGCTTAGAAGGTATGTGGGTCACCGGTTTCCAGCGTACAGTCAGCTCAATACGCCTTAGTCCAGCAGTTACTAAGTTAGTACAAGCACTGCCAGCTACAGAATCATGAGAATGCAAAAATACAGTTACTGAGTTAGTAGAACGCTTTAGTACCATTGTAGCTCTACCGGTGTAGCCACCTTCGCTCCCACTACACTAGGTCCTATACCGGTAACCCGTAAAGCTACTACCCTTGGCTTGTACTATTACTAGCGCTGAAGGGGTCGTTGTCGTATCAGGTACTACATATATGTACCCGAGGTACATGTATGTATACACAAAGTGTACCAGACTTGTACTACAGAAGTATACCCTAACGCTAACCCTAACCCTAAACATACCTCATATAAAAATCTAACATAATACTAAACAACCTAAAACTACCTCGGGTACATATATGTAGTACCTGATACGACAACGACCCTAATTCGTGCATTGCTAGCACCTTCAAAGTTCACTAAGGAAGCATAGCGCCAGGCTACAGTATAGGCTCATGGTGAAGGGTTCCTGGCTGTATTGGGAGCGAATATGCTACACGCTGATAGCCACATCATCATAGCCTAAGACCTGGTATATGTTAAGTTTCACCAGTTGTTCTATCTCCACATAGTCTGCGGTAAAACACGTGCAATGCAATTCTCACAAAATTATATGTAACGCCATTAAATAATATAAGCACCATTAATTGTAACTACGCCGGTCGGTAATAGCCGGCTCTGGTGTTGGCCGACCGGCACGCAGCTTTAAATAACATCCTTCCGACTGGCACAAAAATGATTGAGTCTGTGTAAAATTGCCTTCAAAATAGTGAGCAATCTACAAATAATCACAACTGATACACTTAGAATTAATTTTAAAAACAACTCTTGAGTTAAACTCAACGATAATCATCTGATCACATTGTACAGCGCACAGTACATGCAGTATAGCTGGCTAAGCACCATGTTTCTACTATAGTATAATAATTTATGCATATGACGTATTAGGGAGACCCGGGATAATAACCGGCACTAAAATTGTCCTGGCTACAACCCTGAATATAAGTTCAAGTATATAAGTTTGTTACAGGGTTCTCCTTAGGTCTTTAGTGCAAGTTGGGTCTGGCATGTCTTTAAAGTTGAAGCTAATTTAGGACATCCCATTAAACTTCTTACATTTATCACTTTTCTGACCAACATGCCTTACTTTTAAGCTGTGCTTAATTTTGACAATTTACACAATTAAGGTCATGATGTTTTCACAGTTTTGCACGCACGCACACACACACACACACACACACACACACACACACACACACACACACACACACACACACACACACACACACACCACACACTTAGAAATTCAGGGATGAATTTTCCGAATGCCCAACATACTTTCTAAAATTCCTGGAGAGAACTCTGGTTTGATGTTATGACAATGAATGCATAATTTTAAAACACCTGCACATAAATATTCATCTTCGTAGAACCTCGATTTAGTTCTAAACCCTATCGGCACGTGCTTACGTTAAGAATTCCCCGAGTCTGCATTGTCAATGTCATACATCGTCACCATAACCCTAACACCGATCACCTCAGCCTTATAACCGGTTAAGGTCTACTTTTAGCTCCCCCCCACCCCCCACACACTCTTCACCATTACTACTCTAGCATCTAACCATGGCCATATTATAGCCGGTTCAACCCTACTTTCAGTATTCCTATTTAACATAATTTATGATCATACGTCGTTACCATGACCCTAAAAGCTACCCTCATCATGCGTGTTTAAAGTGCTGCCAAAGCAGGTTGGATCAATAAATTAATCTAGGCCTAAGGGCAATATATCCATCACATTTCCAGCCATGACATTCGATCCCTGGGGGCACCTGGTACATCGGTCAACTAGGTATTATATATGTATGTCTGCATGTGTGTGTCTATGTTTCTATCTATGCCTGTGCGTATATCTATGTATTTGTATATATATCTATATCTATGTCTATGTTTTATGTATATCTACGTGTGTGTGTATGTACGTTAATGTTTATGTTTGTGACTATCCTTATGTCTTTGTATTTGTATATATATCTATATCTGTATGTCTATGTATTTGTATATATATATCTATGTCTATGTTAATGACTATGTGTATAGCTACGTGTGTGTGTGTATGTACGTTAATGTCTATGTTTGTGACTATCCTTATGTCTGTGTATTTGTATATATATCTATATCTGTATGTGTATGTCTATGTCTATCTTTGTGACTGTGCATGTCTTTGCGTATGTGTCTATGTTGATTGCGTCAGGGCAAAAAATACACGGGAGCGATGAGCGATTTGCTTTTCAAACCTCCGAAATCGCTCCCGAAGGGTCAAAATAGCTCCCGTAAAATTTTTGACAAAAGCTATTTTTCCACGGACTTTTGAAAAAGAGCTCCCGTGAAAAAAAAGGAATTTTTTTTCTGGAATGCGTGTATGTCTACGTCTGTGTATATGATGTATATATATATATGACTGTGTCCTGTCTGTGTATCTTTGACTTTGTCTAGATATGTGAATGGGGTCGATCTCTCTCAGACATGTGACAATACCTTATCTAATAATAATACCTTATACTTCTCACTACCTTATCGTCTGACATATGTCATTGTTTCAGAGCGGCGCGCCGGTGTTTGCATGTTTTCGTTGTCTAACTGTGTCAATGTCATTCATTGTTTCAGGTTCTTGGATATGAGGTGGACCAAATCAACTCTGTCCAGCTGTGCAATCATACAGGTATTGCAGGAGTAGAAATTAGCTTTTGAACAAGGGAGTCCAACGGACTAATATAAACACGCCTCGTTTACATACTAATATTGTTTGCTAAACCTATCAAGCTCACAGATGAACGGCAACAGGTGTGCGTATATGTAGTAACATATAGTAAATTTATTCTTTCAAGTATCTCAAAAGTGATTCATGTATAGATATAAGCTTGGTGAATAAAGCCTAGCAAAATATCAGCTTGACTCTCCAAGTCGTCAAAATATCGGCTTTGTAAATCGTCAAAATGACGATATATGTACGCGCATACCTACATATTACCCATGACCAGGCTGTGCGACCGATGGTCTTCTAACCACAGGCACTTGGAGCGTTTCAATAAAATATAACGCTAAATAAATTTATACGAAATCTATTTACTGCCAAAGTCTTAATGTTTCTCCTCTCTTTCACCTATTATTGCCGACAATTTCCTGTAAATGCCGCCCAAATGCTCATATGCAACACACTGTCACATACTGGCCGCCGCACGCTAGCTGCTGCACACTGACACATAAATATATAGCAGGTAGGAAAGCGTGCTGCCAAAATTCGCTCGACTCTCGCTTGATTTCGTACGAATACAACACAAATATTCAACCATTCTACTCCATCTTTGTTTCTATTTCAAGAACAGTGTTCACTTGTTATAAAAACATACTGTCTGTGTTCGTAACCGAGCTGTGTCACGCGAAATCACACAAAGCCTGACGAAATTCTTGCGTTCGCTCCCGTTGCGCAGTTTATGTAAATGGCTGCAAGTACAGGGCTATAGGCAGCGCACTGCAGTTTGGGAAACTACCACGCTGCTTTCCAACTCCCGTACGAGCCTCGTCAAAGCCGCCAGTGGATCGTTGCAAAAACGTTGCAGCGTTGCGGCACAAAAATGAGGTCACGAAGAGCGCCGGTGGGCGTTTCCTGATTCCGCCAGCCATTTACATAAACTGCGCAACGAGAGCGAATGCGAGAATTTCGTCAGGCTTTGTGTGATTTTGCGTGACACTGCTCGGTTACGAACACAGACAGTATGTTTTTATAACAAGTGAACACTGTTCTTCAAATAGAAACAGAGATGGAGTAGAATGGTTGAATATTTGTGTTGTATTCGTATGAAATCAAGCGAGCGTCGAGCGAATTTTGGCAGCATGCTTTCTACCTGCTATATATTTATGACAAAATTATGTGTCAGTGTGCAGCAGCTAGCGTGCGGTGTACTTGTGTGTTGCAGATGAGCATTTGACCGGCATTTACAGGTGATTATAGGCGAAATAGAGTAGAGAAACATTAAGACTTTGGTAGTAAATACATTTCATGTTTATTTACCTTATTTTTTTTTTATTCAGACGTTCCAAGTGCCTGTGCTTCTAACCCTAGCAAGACCGTTTCTTGGAGCTAACCTACATATATACGCTACTTACATATAAGTCGTGAGTCGTCATTTTGTCAACTTATATATATGTAAGGTTAAAAATATTATCCATTGCGGAAATGAAACTTGCTTACTATATATCCCGTTTGTCTCGCAATGGGTGGTCCAAAAGATAATAGAAGAACACGACGTTTCGTGTGCTACTGCAACACTTCGTCAGGTGATACGGCGACGTTGCGAGTGAGGTTATATATATCCCTCGGTTGGATCAGTGAAACAGCCCGACCTATAGCTGAAAGGATTACGGAACACAAGAGGGATGTTAGGCTGCTTCGAACCGACAACTCAGCAGTGGCCGAACACGCATGGGAGAACCAGCACCAACCTGACGGGGAAGGGATACAGTGCCTCGCCCAAGAGCGACACTGGTACACACGGAGGGTAAAAGAAGCCATTAACATTCGTCTCCGCCCCAACAACTTTAACAGAGACAACGGGTTAGATATCCCCAATTTCTGGATGTGGCATGTCAACCGATGCCGGGCCGCCATGAATCACACCGTTACGGTAGCAAACAGCCGTCCGAGCCCACAACAGTGAGATTCGAGAGCCAACGCTAGCCTGGAGACCGGTTACGACGCGGGAGAACACTGCAGGCGCCGAGCCGCCGGGCACGGCGCAAGAAACGCATGCGTCAGACAGCCAATCACAGCAGCGCCTGTCACAGCAGTGTGTACGCTCATCCAACCGAGGATATATATAAGCCTCACTCGCAACGTTCGCCGTAGTGCAGCCTGACGAAGTTTGCAGTAGCACACGAAACGTCGGTGTTCTTTCTATTATCTTCTTTGGAGCCACCCATTGCGAGACAAACCGGATATTAGTAAGGCAAGTATATTATTGTAGTAACGTCAGTTTGCCGGTCCCATAGTGTCGACTTATGGCTAAGTTTATCTTAAATCTTTAATTTAATAATCTTGAATTCTTATATTCTACCCTATCAGCCAAAGTTATATTGGTCAGAGTAGCGGTTTACACCCCCATATCGTGAGTTTTGGTTACTGTGGGGGTAAGGCATGTCTTTAAAATTGTTACCAGAGGTCTTCCTTGGCGGTGTTGTCACTAATTTCTAGCAAGAAGGGGTATGTTGTTTGTCGGGCAAGGCGCGATAATACGCTCGTTTCACGCCAGCACTCGTCACCTTCACCTTGTTTGACGACTTTCTCCACGATTTCACCGGCTGCGCGTAATTTTCACGCGAATTTCAGTTACCATTGATGTCCTTCGGCCGTCCACATTTCTCCCTGCGACTTTGCGCGCGGGCCACTTAACGCAGTAAGTATAACTTCGTCTCGGCTGTCAATACTCTGAACCCAGTAACGTTGGCCCTTGGCATTTTCTGCAAACGCACTATGAACATGCAGAATTAACCTCAACTTCGGCCCATTGCTTCAGCACTGATCGCTACGCCATCTTAGCGCGATGGCGAACCTATTTCGCACCACAACCTGGTTGGCCTTGTCTCACGATCGCCCAGAGTAGCGCAAGTTTACACCCGCCTATTGATCGTTGGTCTTGGCATTTGTGTTATACCTACTTCTGCTCTTTCATCTTCGTATACATATTACGCCACACTTGTAGTATATATATATATGTATACATTGTTGTCTCTAATTATTGTCTTTTGTTTATTATATATGTCAGTTATCTATCTATCATCAGTCGTATCTATCTATCTATGCTATCTAGTCTAGTCTAAATCTATCTATCGCTACATCTATCTATCGCTATCTATCTATCTATGCTACTATCTATCTATCTATCTATCTATCATATATCTATCTATCTATCTATCCTATCTATCTATGCTATCTATCTATCTACTAGTTATCACTATCTATCTTTATCAGTTTAATATTATTATCCTATGACTGTTCAAGAAATAACTCTGAGAAGAGACAAGTCGTTGAGGCAGTTAAAATAATTGAAATTTTTGGGTAATACAGTACAAAAACAGGCATTATATAGCTACACCACTAGAGAAAAAGAATGAAAAAAAACGAAAAACTTTTCTGTACAAGTAAAGTGATTATCACTTTAAAATATTCAACATTATATCCATCGCGTATTATATGATCCATACCTCACGTCGCTCACTTGTGACTCTCGTATAAGCCCAAAGCAAACATAATATAGCACATTTCCACACACGTACATTACCCCCCAATGAATCACGCACGACTGCACACACATGCAGCCGCACTTTACACAGGTAACAGGCACACGGCACACAGCCACACCACAGCACACAAAGCAGCCGATTTTGTTTTTTTGTTTTTTTTTTTTTTTTTTTTTTTTTTATATTATATTATTCTTTTTCTCTTATTCTCTTCTTGTTTTTTATTTTTTTGTCTTCTTTATCTGTCTATCTTTATCTTATTTGTTTATCTTTTTTCTATTTTTATCTATCTTATTCTTATCTATTTCTATATTCTATTTCTTATTCTATATTTATTCTTTCGTATGTATCTTATTTTTTTTGGTTATTTCTTATATATATTATGTAGGTTATGTGCTTTATTATTTTTTCTTTTTCCCTATTTATTCTCTTTCTCTCTATTATGATCTGCCCACGGATGTATCTGTTTATTTTTATTTTTATATATTTTCTCGTCTTCTATTATATATATATATGGTATATTTCTTTGTTTTCTTCTGTTGTTTATTATATCATCTATCTATATCTATTATTTTTCGTATATTTTGTGTGTATGTTCTCTATATTTTTTGTATATTTTTTTTTTTATTTGTATATATTCTCTTATATTTTGTTTATTCTTATTTTTGTTTTCTTTTCTTCTTTTTTTTTTCTTATTGTATTTATTCTAGCTATTTGTTCTTTTTTTCTATATATTGACTCTTTCATTTTTATTTCTTATCTTTTTATTCTTTTCTTATTTTTTTTTCTTTTTCTCTTTTTTCTATTATTCTTACTTTCTCTTCTTATTTTGTATTATTGTTGTGATTTCTTATGTTATTTATTATTATATGTGTTGTATTTATTTATTCTTATTATATTTCTCTATTTCTTTCTTTTTTCTCTTCTTTTATTATATTCTCTTCTTGTTCTTGTCTTATATTTATTTGTCTCTTTTTATTCTTTTTTTTGTTTTTTTTTTTTTTTTATTATTCTCCTCTACGTATATTTTATTGTATATTTTTTTCGTGTGTTTCAGGTGGTTTGTATTCTATATATTGTCGAGCTCATTAGTTATATCTGAACTTTATATTCTTTCTTATTGTATGTGTGTTTTAGTGTTGGTGTTTTTTTTTCTTTATATAATATATGCGCTTTCTCTTTTTTTTCTGTAGATTTTTATATTTGTTTATTTCTTTTCGTTTTATTTCCCCACCTCATCTGGTATTTACATTGAATCATTGTTATTATTTATATATATATTTTTTCTTCTAGGCGTACCTATTATCTTTTTTGCTTTATTATATATACGCTGACAGTTCTTATATATATTATCTTTATACTGCACTTCGGGGCAGTATTCTAATTATATTACAATTGCTGCCGATGTATTCATTTCTAATTTTGTCTTTTTTTTCTTATTTTTTATATTTTTGGTCCTATTTTTTTTTTTTTTTTATGCTTATATTTTTGTATATTTCTGTATATATATGATATATGTCTTCTATTCCTGATTTATTCATATCTCTTAATAGCTGTTCCATTTTTTTCTGTCTCTGGTGTTTATCTATTGTGTATTAAATATATTATCTCTTTTGTGTCCTGTATGTGTTTAATTATATTTGTTTAGTGTCGTATGTGTATGTCTTTCTGTTCTTGTTGTCTGTATGTTGTATGTCTGCAATTTGTTGTAATGTATTCAATGGAATGTCTATGCTCTTAATCACTTCTTGTTGTTCCTGATGTTTGTGTGTCCAATTTGCTGTGCCTTTCTCTTTATCTATTGTATGTATATTATATATTCTGTTTGATTATAGTATTTATCTCTAAGATCTATCTATAATGTTCTATTGTTGATGGCGGTCATATATAGATTGATCCGAGGGTTGCATGTGTGCCCACGTTTATTTTTATTCCTCATACTAAAACACGCCTTTTTTTTAATGAACTGAGGTTGGCATTTATGAAGTTTCATTCAGATACATAGATTTCGTGGCGTTATTCGGCATGGGCAGTGATTCTTTCCATGCACGCCCGCTGTATGATTCCAAGTTCGAATTTGTAGTACTCCAGAGCATGTACGTCTATTTGTGGTTCTTTGTGTTTTCTTTTGACTTAAGGGTAATTATCCGTTTTGTGCGTCGCTCGAAACTAATGCTGTAATCACTAAATGTGTGTTTAAAAAAATATTCTGTTTGTAATTAATAATTATACCTCTGTCGATTTATGGATCTTTTAAAATAGTAGCTATATTAATTATTGGTGATATTCTTTATATCATCCTCACCAACGAAAATAGGCATGGTAACTGTACGTATAGGATGAATGAATGCTATACGCATATAATAACCAGAAAATACGGCAGTACAGTTTTTCAGGGAGAGAAGTATGGATATCGCATATTTTTGTCGTTCCCGAATCTATATATTAGTAAAATTACATTATTATAGATCGTATTATGATACAGGAATTTACAGTATATAAATCCCGCACCCAGAAGCTAACCCCCAAATACGCCCACTGAACACAAGTAATATTAATAAGCCTTTAATTCGGCGACCGGGCAGAGCGGAGCGTAAAATATAATACGTGGGCTCCCTGGACTCCGGGTCGCGGCTATTTTTTTACTCGCGGCAGGATGGCGCCGAGCCATCAGCGCATTGTACTGCGCATGGCGAGTAGGGTGTGTTGGTTGTGTTGCAGAGCCGTTGAAGAGAGAGTTGATCCGTGACGCTACTTGACTTTAGCTTTAACGGACGGAGGATCGTTCGTAATTATCGCTACATTCAGCAATGGTCGTCGTCGTCGTCTGCGTCGCGTACTGGTTCGAGTCCAGCGTCCAGCGTTGTCTCAGGTTACGTTGGCGGAACAAGAGGTGCTAGCTTCGGACTACCAGGTGAAACTAATATAAGTATTATAAGATTAAAGCGCTCACTCTCGGCTTTTTTGGGCAAGCGCCAATGGGGAAAAACCAGTTCGGGGAGTTGTTGTATACTGAATATAAGTGGTGGCAAGGTATGGGGGGTTTGTCCACTAGTGCTTAGGAAGGTATGTGGGTCACCGGTTTCCAGCGTACCGTCAGCTTCAATACGCCCTTAGTCGGCAGCGAGTTACTATGTTGATGTACAAGCACTCGGCAGCTACAGAATGCAGAAATCTTCAGTACTGAGGTTAGTAGAACCTTTAGTATTATTGTAGCTTCTACCGGTGGTAAGCCACCTTCGCTCCGCACTACACCTAGGCTGCCTTTCTCGGTAAACTCTTTTCCGTAAACGCTACTAGCCGTTGGCTTGTAACTATTTACTTAGCGCTGAAGGGTGTCGTTGTCGTATCAGGTTAATACATTATATGTACCGCGATGTGTACTTGATGTATATGCTATTTTTAAGTTGTTTACCAGGACTTGTACTACAGAAGTATAGCGCCTAACGCTAACCCTAACCCTAAACATATACGCTGCCATATAAAAAATGAAGTGTCTAAACAACCGGATCCGTTTCGTATCCTGAAACTAACAAGGCACTCTCGTTCTGCGTGATTGGCTCATTTGTCATATTTCATGTTATTATTATTTTTGGCTAATTTTATTTTCTTTTGAACTTAGGGATAGGGTTAGGGTTAGGATTATTGTTAGGGTAGGGTTTAGGGTCTAGGGTTAGGGTTATGGGCCGGTAATAGATCAAATCTCAAGTTGGTTGCAGTGGCTCAACGGTAGAGGTTCGCTTCGTGATAGTGGAGGTCCTCGGTTGAACCCGGTAGGTGTTTTTTATTTTCATCTGCTTGTCTGTATTTCTTTGAAATTTTATTGTTTCTGCATTTTATTTGTTCCGTCTCATTTGTTTGTTCTGTAACTTTTTTTTATG
>NW_014578276.1:0-22533 GCF_000485595.1 Priapulus caudatus
CCTCGTAAGCCGCGGCAGGTCGGGATAGAGGGGCGGGCAGGAGGGGCGAGCGAGAGGGTGAGAGGGGGGAGGAGGTCAGGGGGGAGAGGGTATTTAGGGCAGGCCAGGTGGGTGGGAAGATGCCCCCGACACCCCCCCAGGAGGGAGTGGGGCGCACCGGGCGCGACAGCGTGGAGTCGTGGAGGGGTAAAAAGAAAATAAGAACCTTTACAATATTACAAATACATGCGCATATAACACCATATATAACATTTTTTTTGTAGCATTTAGTGCAAATTTAGGTCAATGATTCACTGTAACAATAACGTATATTATTCTTTTGCCATATGTCTATATCAAGCATCAGTTCTTCCCCAAGAGACATAATTCGATGTATTGTAACAATGTTGCAAGCTTTATTTTGGTACATTGCCTATCAATATACATAAGCAACAGCGCTGTGATCAGAGATAGCTCTAGAACTAACGCTATGGCAGAGAGGAAGCGCCGCCCCAAAAAAATTACTCCACAGAACTTGAAATTCTTGTGATGAGGGGTCGGAATACTAGTGTTAATTTCGGCAAGTTTTCCTACAGCCTGCACGTGTGTGTGGCAAGTACATATAGGCATGGTGCAGCGTGCATGTGTGTAATGTACTATATATGTGTGCACGGCGTATACTCTGTAGTACACACACACATATATGTATGTGCATATGCATGTGTCGTCACCGATGTACGCAAATATGCACGTGTGAGTGTCGTGCGTGTGCGTGGCGTGTATGTGTGTAATTGTGTGTGTGTGTGTGCGTGCGTGCATGTGTGTGTGTCTTGTGTGTCGTGTGTGTGTGTGTGTCGTGTGTGTGTGTGTGTGTGTGTATATGTAGACATGTATAGTATGTGTGCGTGGTGTGTGTGTGTGTGTGTGTTGCGTTCGTGTGCGGCGCACACAGGCACAAGCACTCACTCACACACACACTTACGCATGTCCGGCGCACACACACACACGACAACACACACACACCACACACACACACAACACACACCACACACACACACACACACACACACACACACACACGGATTCGTTGTCTGCTTGTTGGAGAATTGGTCAAGTTCAAAGTGTTCAGAACAAAGACGCAATTTGTGTGACAAAAGTACAGTACCACGGTCCGGTTAAGCAGATCTTGGTCAGAGTATGTCTGGAGCCCACTGTTGACATTCTGAATACAAAAGAGATTCACATTAGGATTAACCTATTAGAACACATATGTGATTATAACTACACTCCTGCAGAAGGAAATAGTAGGAGCTCAACCGAGTTCAAAGTCACTGCCAAAAAATGTAAGGTACGCTATAGTTTACCTGTTAAATTGTTCTCGGTGCGCATCCACGCCCCTCCGCACATCCTCCGCGCGCCCCACGAAACACTCGCCTGCTCAGACCCCACCCGCCAATTAGATAAGCGCCCTGTATTACTAAATTTATCAGTATAGAATTACTAATTGGGTTCATATGTTTTTTATGCCAATGAGCTGTATCAAATCTCGTCGATTCAAAGTGTTCAAAAAGATAACATGATTTCAATAATCGGATGTTACTAATGTACCAGTGCAGTGGTGTATGTGTCAGACAGTGTAGCAGGTGGCACGATAGGGCCCCAAAGACTTCTTGGAAACGTCTCAACAAATAATGGTAAATAAAAACACTAAGTGTATCTAACTATCGAAAGTATTAATGTTTCTCTAACCCATTTCGGCGCTATGTATTGTCGATGAACGTTGCTGGTAAAATCCGTTAGATCTCATCTGCAGACACACAAGTATGAAGTACCCGCACGTAGCGCATACGCCCTGTGCACAAACATACAAGAATCAAGAGAGGCCACTGCAGCCTGTGCCACTGTACACATGTATCACGATAGATTGCACAACGTATTTCACGAGTGGATTCGAACAAAAAAGAATATTTTCTCAACCTTTCCGGGTTATTCCTTGGGAACCTGAAGAAGACAGGTCGGGCTTGACCACTGAGCGATTCGAGCAATGTTACAGGCAAGAACAGTGAGTCGAGCTTGACCGAGGGCACTACCCGGGAACTTTTGATCTATTTGACGCGGCGATGTATCATATCCGCATGTAGATCCGATGTAGATCCGGAGATGTACTATTCCAGTATCCGATGTAGATCCGATCGCGCATGAAAACAAACCGTAGTTAAACGGGGCCACCGCAGCATGCGGCGCAGCGCATGTGCCAAGGAATTATGTGCATTGTGTTTGGATGCCGGCAATCACAGTGGGTTTCAAGTGACAAAAAACGAATCATATCTTTGAGGCTGCCGTAGCCCGAGAGAAGAGACAGATGGCTAACAGTCAGGAGAACGAAGACGGCGTAGCAATGGTTAGAAACAGTGGGAAACGGGCGAGGTAGTCCTCGCTGAAAGCAGTTTTTTTGCACACTTCCTGTGAATCACATAAATGTTTCTCGTCAAAATGAAACAAAGAAGACCTTCAAGAACACCCCTGTCGAGTTTAAAGGGGCTACCAGCCCCACATTTACGGAAATGCGACATAGATCTTCAATCTGGACTATCAATCTCTATACCTTGAACCGCAGCGGCTCCATTCGGCGGCTGTCTATATTCAAGCCGTACGGGAGAATTACGGTACGCATATATTTGCTAATTATATTGACTAATCGTGCGTCGTAAACTCAAATATTTACCAGAGATTGTATAGACGTGAAGCGAGTGTGTCTATGGTACCTAGAATTAGAAATTTTAATCATCTGAAATTCACTTCCGCGCGCAGTAACTAATCGTGCACATGACTGCATGATACATCGTGCCGCTTCGTGGCGTCAATAAAACTCAATATTCATCAGAGAGTATGAATTCAAGCCGGTACGACGGGAGATCTTTGGGGCATAAGTATATTCTAGTACCAGTAGGCACATGTCTTTAGCCTATACTCTCTGTGAATATCTGAGTGTATTGGACGCGACGTATTAGTCAATATATTAGCAAATATTGGGTAACGTCATCTCTCGTCGGCTTGGAATATTGACGCTCCCCGCAGCCGAGTTCGCGCTTTGGTTTTCGATGGCGGCGCGCTGCAGCCGGACGTATTGTGAAGGAGGAGTGACGTCATCCGCCCCCACCTATAAGCTATTGTTATAGTGAATCTTGGGTGGATTGCTGGCAAATGTCATATATTGATTCGTGTGCCGCAGCGGATGGATAATATTTCATGTCAACTCTTATTCATGAATAGATTCAGCACCATCAGCAATATCAAATGCATCTTTGAACAGTTAGAGCTTGTTCATACATATTAAAAGGAGAGAAAATGTACAAGGTGGTATGCATATATTGTAATATAAAAAAGGTTCTTAATTATTTCTTCTTGCTGGGAGGAAGTGGGATTTAAAAGAATAAAAAAATAAGATAAGAAAAATGAAATAAAATAATAGAGCCTATATATATTTGCACTTTTATGGTATCATCACACGTACTCATACGTACTTATACGTACTGTTCCCCACAACACTGATTACACCGCAAGAGCCAAGAGGCATATCAAACCATAGAACTAATAAAGATAACCATATTTATGTATCAAACAGACGCGGAGCGGGTTTTGCTTCCTAAAATGGCGGACGTGGCGCTCCGTTGCGTACTACACGTCATTGCACGTGATTTCGCATGAGTGGTCTATCTTGTGCCTCCGGCAGCGTGATTAGTTAGCGTGTACGCGCTAGGCTATCGAGTCATATCGAGAATAATAGTTTTGGATGTGCTATGTATATCGCGAGAAAACAAGCTCAACCAATAGCATCGCTCATTACAGCCCTATGTTCTTGATTCACCTAGGAAAAAAATTCACGCCCTCCGGCACTATACGATCTTTGGTATCTATGCTCGAGGGCAGCACCAAACAATCACAACAACCCTGTGACAATTCGACATGTCACAATATACTATCAAGAGCGTATTAAGTACTTAATACATAATAAAATTATTTCCACCAAGTATGAAATTTTCTCGCTTATAATATACTATCAAGAGCGTACTAAGTACTTAATACATAATAAAATTATTTCCACCAAGTATGAAATTTTCTCGCTTATAATATACTATCAAGAGCGTACTAAGTACTTAATACATAATAAAATTATTTCCCACAGTATGAAATTTTCTCGCTTATAATATACTATCAAGAGCGTACTAAGTACTTAATACTTAATTAAATTATTTCCATCAAGTATGAAATTTTCTCGCTTATAATATACTATCAAGAGCGTATTAAGTACTTAATACATAATTAAATTATTTCCACCAAGTATGAAATTTTCTCGCTTATAATATACTATCAAGAGTGTTGTTGCACCACAAATTGTCGTCCCTGCACAAATTGTCGTCGGCGACAATTTGTGCAAAATTTTGCAAAACCTCACACCACAAATTGTCGTCGGGGACAATTTGTGCTGCTCTTGCCGTTCCCAATTTTTAATCTCACTGGCGACAATTTGTGCAGGCAAAATGAAACCTAACTCCACAAATTGTCGCCGCTTGCACAAATTGTCGTCAGTCGCTGTCTTCAAGCTACAGAAGATAATGACGATTACAAAGATGATGATGATGATGATGATGATAATGATGATGATAATAATCAGTGTTGGGGGACTCGAGGCCGGCCTCGGCGTCCATACATACATACATACATACATACATACATACATACATACACGCACGCACGCACGCACGCACACACACACACCCCTCCACACACACCCACGTACCACGTGTGCACAGCACACACACACACGCAGCACGCACGCCGCACGCACGCAGCGACGCACGCACGCACGCACGCACGCACGCACGCCACGCACGCACGCACGCACGCACGCCAGCACCGCACGCACGCACGCACGCACGCACGAGGCACGCACGACGCGACAGCACGCAGCGCACGCACGCACGGGCACGCACGCACGCACGCACGCACGCACGCACGCACGCACGCACGCACGCACCCGCACGCACGCACGCACGCCACGCACGCAACGCACGCACCACGCCACGCACGCACGCCGCACGCACGCGACGCCACGCACGCACGCACGCAACGCACGCACGCACGCACGCACGCACGCACGCCACGCAGCTCACGCACCGCACACGCACGCACGCACGCACGCACGCACGCACGGCACGCAACGCACGCCAGCACGCACCGCACGCACGCACGCACCACGCAGCACGCACGCGCACGCACGCGCGCACGCACAGCACGCACGCAACGCACGCACGGCACGCACGCACGCCGCAGCACGCACACACACACACACACACACACACACACACACACACACACACACACACACACACAACACACACACACACACACACACACACACACACCACACACACACACACACCACACCACACACACTCATGCTTTGAACAGGATCGTATAATGTGCTTCGATGGCTGTGGTGTCAGCTCCCTCACAAATTGTCGTAGGCGCCGACGACAATTTGTGAAGGAGGCGACAATTTGTGGTGTGAGGCTTTGCAAAATTTTGCACAAATTGTCGCCGACGACAATTTGTGCAGGGACGACAATTTGTGGTGTAACAAGACTTGTGTATTAAGTACTTAATACATAATTAAATTATTTCCACAAAGTATGAAATTTTCTCGCTTATACCACTATCAAGAGCGTATTAGGTACTTAATACTTAATTAAATTATTTCCATCAAGTATGAAATTTTCTCGCTTATAATATACTATCAAGAGCATATTAAGTACTTAATACTTAATTAAATTATTTCCATCAAGTATGAAATTTTCTCGCTTATAAGAGCGTATTAAGTATGCTTAATACTTAATACTTGATACGCTCTTGATACTATCTAGATTTAGGCTCACGTCGTCTATAAAAAATTTGTTAACAACTATAAGTGTCATCGTTCTGGTGACAAATATGGTGTTTACTTGCAGGTCCGCCAGGCAGTCTCATGTGTAGGAAGTTTGGGCACAGGGCTGTGGCCATGACAGGAGCTGTACTGTCCGCGTCTGGCCTAATCCTGAGTTACTTCTCCTCAACTCTCATCCCCCTCTACATCTTGTACGGTGTGGTGAACGGTTAGCATTTATTATTTCAAGTACTTTTCATACAAATCACTTCATACTGAGTTACTCACAAGTAACTCCCAATTATCTTCATAAGAAAATAAAATCCTCATGAAACGCAAAAAAATTTATTTACTGCGAACACGATCGTAATAATCATCATACTAATGCTCTACCACTGCACTAATCCTCGATGAATAATTATTTTCTCTGTGTGTGTATTGCAGGCATAGGAGGTGGCTTGCTGATGATTAGTATCTTCGCAGTACTGAACGAATACTTCAAGGAGCGAATAGCCTTTGCCACGGGGCTGGCCGTCGCCGGCAACGCCGTCGGTACCCTCGTCTTGCCGCTCGTCGTCAAGTCGCTCAACGACAGCTACGGCTACAGGGGTGCTCTGCTCGTTAATGGCGGCATGGCACTCAACATGATCCCGTGTGCCGCCCTCTATCGGCCTCTGCGCGAACCGCAGGGGAGACAGGCGGGCGCGTGCGCGACGAGCGTCAGCACGAGGGAACTGATGGAGTATGCGCAGCCGGTCGTCGACGACCTGCCGCCGACGACGGCCGACGATCGCGTCGACGNCTTATATTCGGAAGAAGAAAAAAATGTGCGGGGGGCTTCTCCTGCGCGTGAGGCTCCACCGGTAGCGAGCCGTGATCGTTGATATAACACAGACTTATATTCGGCGGAGCTCGCCGCGCGTGAGATCACGTCGAATGAGAATTCGAATGCATAGATGAGTCGCAAAGAGGTGTCCGCATCTACTGGCACCACAACCAAGAACAATAAATCGACAGGATTTCATATTTTTGTCAATTTCCAATATATTGTCGGGCAGCCTAACGCGTATTTTTTGTTACGAACAGCAAAATTCGATGCTTAAATTAATCGTCTTTGAACTTCCCGCGGACATTCTTTCATTCATGGCCGCTGGCCCTGTCGGGCGCTTAATCGAGGGCATTGCGGATGGAGATTTCCTACCATGATTTTAACAATGGCTTTTTCCAGTGTATTGGTCACGGAAAATATCGCAGATGAAAGGTGACCACAGGAATACTTATCACATGAAAATTACACCACGCGGCAAAATAGCTACACAGAAAAGTGGCGTAGGAAAAGTATGAGATTAGTTCTGAAACTGCGATGAGCGTATTATTTGCTGATTTGAACGCATTGTTTACATTTTGTTCAGAGCCTTCGGCAGAAGTTAAGTTCTGCGAAAATTCTTTTCAGGTCCAATCTCCTGGCCCTTCTGCCAGCGCCGACGTAGCGTCAGCTTATATGGAGTCGGTTGCTGGGTGTTGGCCCAGCAGAGTGATTTTTATCTCATCATCTCCATCACGGGTATAGTAATTATTAACAATGAGTTGCCAAAAGTACATATATTCTCGACGCGGTCCAAGTAGGGGAGTGGATAAAGATATTTTAGTGGTGGATGATTTAGGATCTTAAATATTGTAAATATCTTAGGGTTGGGCGGCCTGTCATATTTTCTTAGCGCCTGTATCCTTATATGTCACGATTATAAAATAACATTACCGTCACTCATACATTGATCTTTTCACCCATTACACGTAGCATAAGATGTATCTCCCAACCTGCCAATGACTGATCGCTGCCACTTGTCACACGGATCTGCCGAAGTCTGTACAGCAATTACAGTAGCCCAAGGACCAAGTCAAGGCGGTAGTCTTGCGAATTTTCATAGCGGCTCTGCACCTGCGATCACGAAATCACAATTAGCTGACACATGCTCAATAAGTTTATCATCAGTTAAATCCAATTAAGTTAAAATAAGCTTACGACTGACAGGAGTTTTTCGTCCATCCTCTCGATTAGACTTCCTCATGTCTGATTGTTTCAAACATCAGACCTGAGAACATGTAAGTTATTTTTAACTTTATGGATCTAACTGAGATAACTTTATTAGCATGTGAAACTATAGAGATCCGATTAAATTATTCAATCACTAATTAGGCTGCCATATTACGCATGGCGTCAAGGCGCCGTATTAAAGAATTACGAGTTCTTGATGCGTATGTCTTATATCGTAACATATGCACAGATGGGCACTCGGCGGACCTCTTTGTGGACGTCGCTACGAGGAATTTATACGTTTATCTGCTTCCCTTTCTCTCGCTCTCTTTCTCTCTCCCTCCCTTTCTCTCTCTCTTTCTTTATTTACCAAAAAAAGCATATCAGCCTTCGATTACGAGGGAGCTAAGTATGGACTACCGGAGCCGGGGTGTTGTTCTTTCAGCAAGCATCTATGCGGCGACGCGGACTACGGCCAATGAAAGAGGCCACGCGCGAGTTGCGTGCTCTGGGCCAGCGTGTGCGCTTGCTGCCGGCCTCGTCGGGTCGCTGCAGCTTCCAATCGCACAGGCATCGGTGTGCCAACAGAAGAAGCACAAGATGACAGCAACAACAGCCGCGACAGTAAACGCCATCTAGGTCACAAGGCTTATGACTAGGCAAACCGCAGCCTAAAGTATACTGTGTACGGAGGATATGACTGCGCACCTAGCTAAGCTACTAGCTAGTATAAGCCTGACTTGGTCGGAAGATACAGAATGTGTAATCTACGTATTGTACTGTATGTATGTTTTTCCAGAACCTCGTTATGTTAACATACTAGAGCGATTTGTGAACGGTAGATGAATTGCAATAGCAGTTAGAAAACAATTAATGTATGTAGTCCATAACTGGAGAGATGAATGCCGACAAGCTCACTCTTTACTCGGAGGGAAACCAAAACGTCGATCGGTCCAAACAATATTCAGTGCGATTGTCACACGCGATGGCCATTTCGTACACACTGGGAGGCTAGGATTTTTTCCCAACGCACACAGAAATGGATTTTAACTTCTTATCTTTAGATTTCTCTTCTAATTCGTTTCTTTAAGTATATTTAGCTAATTACTTCACGACGAAATAAAAGTTCATAACGTCCATTTTACGTAGCGATGGCATCTTGAGTCATGTATACTTTATCCCGCTACGAATAGCTCCCGGTGTTAACGGTA
This sequence comes from Priapulus caudatus, assembly GCF_000485595.1. NCBI lineage: Eukaryota > Metazoa > Priapulida > Priapulimorpha > Priapulimorphida > Priapulidae > Priapulus > Priapulus caudatus. Next base: position 9,149 of record NW_014578276.1, read on the forward strand.
TGAACATAATGACTGTTATCACAGTCTAAACCCGCATCACAATATACTATGCTAGAATTAAATACTGTTCAATAATAAGGAATACATTAATAGGTTAAAGTACTCGTTGCAGAATGTTAACGATTTATATAAAAGAACGGTTATTAGTTAGAACCATTGCTTCTTCTTATCTGTAATTTATTATAATTTCTGTATTTCGTACACCCAAAATCGATCCGAACAAAAAAGCGCGTTGGCATGGTGACATGATTCATTTAACACGACAAAATGTTGATATTACTAATGAGATATTGTGGGAAGCGATTTTAGCTATTACGTCAACAAACATCAGACTACGAGGCCGAGTTCTGCCCAAAACTAGTCCCGCGACGTGAGCCTCACGGCCCGTGATTCGATGATCTAACGCAGATCTTATCATTCGCGGGCTCCCGCGCGTGAGCTCACGGGAGCAGCCGTGATCGTGATCTGTGACGCGAGACTTATATTCGGGGCTCCGCGCGTTGAGCTCACGGAGCAGCCGTGATCGTGATCTAACACAGATCTTTATAATTTCGGAGCTCCGCGCGGATGAGGCTCACGGGGCGCGTGATCGTGATCTGAACGCAGATCTGTATATTCGGGGCTGCTGGCGCTTGAGCTCACGGTAAGCAGCCGTGGATCGTTGATCTAACACAGATCTTTATTCGGAGGCCTCCGCCGCGCGTGAGATCACGTCGAATATAGAATCGAATGGCATAGAGAGACGTCGCAGAGGTGTCCGCATCAATGACGACACACAACCAAGAAAATAAAATCGCAGATCTTCAAATCGTTTGTCAATTTCCAATATATTCGTCGGCAGCCTTACGCGATTTTTTTACGAAAGCGAATCTGCGATCGGTAATAACATCGTCTTTGAATTCCGGCGGCACATCCTTTCACATTCATGGCGCTGGCCCTGTCGGCGCTTACATACGATGGATTCGCGAAGGGGATTCCTACATGATTTTAACAATGCTGTTTCCAGTGTATTGGTCACGAAAAATAATGCGACATGAAATGAACACGGAAACTATCACATGAAAAGACTACCACGCGCGAAACAATAGCTACACAGAAAAGGCAGTGGTAAGAAAAAAAAATAATGATGGATTATTCTGAAACTGCATAGCGGTATTTATTTTGATTGAACGCTTGTTTAACATTTGTTCATACCTCGACAAATAAGTTCTGGAGACATCGTTATTCCAGGTCCACATTCCTGGCCTCGCCAGCGGCCGAGTCAGGTCAGCATAATGTTCCGGTTCTGGTTAGTTTGCCAGTCAGGATTTTTATCTCATCATCACCCATCACGGGTATATATTGGTAACGAAAATAGTTGCCAAAATAAATATATTCGACGGTCCATAGATGGATAAAGATATTAGTGGTGCATGATATTAGATACTAATATTGGTAAATATATTAGGTGTGTCAATTTCTAGCAGCCTTATCCTATATATGTCACGATTATAAAATAAACATTAACCCGTTCACTCATACATGATCTTTTCACCCCATCTATCACGTAGACATGAAGTATGTATCTCCACTCGCCAATGACTGATCGCTTGCACTTGTCACACGGATCTGCGAGTTGACAGCAATACAAGTAGCACAAGACACAAGTAAGGCGGTAAGTACTTGCGAATTTTATGCGCTCTCACCTGCGATCCACGAAATCCAATTAGCTGCACATGCTAAGAAAGTTATCTCAGTTAGATCCAAATTAGTTAAAAATAACTACACTGACGAAGTTTTCGTCCATCTCTCCGATAGACTTCCTCATGTCTGATGTTCAAACATCAGACCTGAGGAACAGTGTAAGTTATTTTAACTTAATTTGGATCTAACTGAGATAATCTTATTAGCATGTGAACTATAGAGATCCGATTAAATATCAATCACTATTAGCTGCATATTACGCATGGCGTCAAGGCGCCGTATTAAAGAATTACGAGTTCTTGTGGTATGTCTTATGTCTATATCGTAACATATGCACATGGGCACTCGCTGGACCTCTTTGTGACGTCGCTACGAGGAATGTGTTCATACAATACACACGCACTTAGCACACACACACGAACGCACGCACGCACGCACGCACGCATACACTACCATCGTACTACGTCACCATTGGTACACCAAGGTTAATCAATTTTCCTTTCCGCTTTTCCACGTATGCAGCAATGGACTGGAAAAGAATTTTCCACATACGCTGTGTATCGTTGTAATTGTTGCTGGTGCTATGGTGACTATCTCCCAATCTCACTGCATACACGCATGGGGCGGCACGCGATCACGACACAATTCAAACTAATACCGATAATATATATTACCGTCATCGTCTGAAAGAAATTATCATAATACTACAGTCACTAAATGATGTAAATAAGCTGAATGCGAAAGACGAAACGTTTGTGGTAAAATTTAACAGTAAAACACTACAAAACAACTATGATCTATCGTTATTAGTATTTAACTTTAATACACCCATCAAAATGCACACTAGTTGTGGTTCTAGAGAGCAATCACTTTCTATTTAGGCGGAATTTAGCGATGATTAGATTAGTTCTGTTCATGCCATCGTGCAAAACGAGTTAAATCAATGAGGCGGCGCTCTCTCAAGTATTGCCTCTCGATATATATAATAGCAAGAACTTATAATACTAATTAATTATAATTATTGCTAATAACAAGAGCGTATAAAGAAGGAGAGCGTACAAGGGTAAAATGCTGAAACCATGCTGCAGTATTAGTCGAATTAATAAACTTTTCCCGTTTTATTTTGACGATCCTTTGCAGTATTATTGATTAGGTAAAATCTGGTATTTTCGCCGAAAACCGACTCGAGATCAGTGTGAACTGCGGTTTTCCCGTTTTATTTTGACGAATCTTTGCAGTATTATTGATTAGCTGTCTTACCTTGTTCATATAAAACAACCCGCATGTTCCTACGATGCCCCTACGCTGAGATAATGAGCGGTGAAAATCTGGTATTTTCACCGAAAACCGACTCGAGATCAGTGTGTACTGCGTCCCTCACTCGAAGTGTTTCCAGTGTGTTGCTTCCAATACTACCAGAGTTTACTATACATCCAGCGTGAGGTGGGCGTGAGGTGGGCACAGGTGGGGGTCGTCACTATGGCAATCAATAACAGACGTCATTCATTCCATTTGTCAATCATTGACGGAAACACGCGAGGTTTCCCGAAGTTATAACACTTCGAGTGAGAAAGTTTATTAATTCGACTAATACTGCAGCATGGTTTCAGCATTTTACGGTTGTACGCTCTCCTTCTTTATCTGCTCTTGATGTAACATATGTGCATGGTTTCAGCATTTTACCCTTGTACGCTCTCCTTCTTTATCTGCTCTTGCTAATAATTATAAGCTCTTGATAATATAATATAATTATAATAACTTGTTTCAGGTTCCAAACAACGAACAAGACAACTAGACGAAAACAATGACAAAAACGAGCCGTCTATTTCCCGCACTCGAAGTAATGGCTTGAAACTCCGTTGTCTGACTTGTTTGATGATCAATGCCAATTCGGCAAGACCGATGGAAATTTTATGTTATAAAAATGATCAAAAGTTAGGCACGCGACATTCCGTGTCATAGAAAAGGCTGCTAACTCGGCTGCCGTCGTCACCATCAGTGCACAGATTAATATACGCCAGACCTACACTATTTTTTGCAATTCTGATAGCAACAACCGACTTCGAATTGAGTGCAGTGCATATGTACTAAGGTAACAGGCAACAACACATCCATATGCCAGGTATGTCTGACTGCTATTAGCAACGATAGTTTGTGCTATATTTACTTTGTGTTGTTTTGTAGTGTGTACCGTGACAACATTTTAAATTACAAACCATATTCTTCTATGCAGAAATTCTGTCCTATAAGTAAGAGCAAAACTTGCGTGTACCACGTTTACATTATAAATTCATGTTATGTATGATCAGTTTTCAAGTTCCAATTCTTTAAACACGACATGAGATGTCACATTTGCTGATTGGCAATGTGCTATGTGTTATGTGTTATGTGTTATGTGTTATGTGCTATGTGTGATGTGGTTGGTGTGTGTTGTGTGATTGGCAATGTGCTATGTGTTATGTGGTTATGTGTTATTGTGATGGGTTATGTACTAGTAGTATTAACGAAGTACGGGGGCGTGCAATAACCTAATAAAAAGTTCTAGACTGTACATCTTGCAATCTTGGGCATCCTTAGCAGTTTCTTCCGATTTTCGAGCATCATAAATAAACCTCTGACACCAGAAATGTTTAAGACAAACGCCACGACGCTGGAATCGCTATTCCGATAACAAAAGATTTTGTGGATATTTAGCCGCCTTGCGTGCGAGCGTACGATACAATCTAAACGCTCGATACGTGAGTCTTGTCGGGTCTGTGCCTGGTGAAATTCTTGTCATCAGATTAAAAGAATCTATTGGAATCAAATCAATGATCTCAACACTCAACTATGTAGTACATTAACATATGTACGACTTCTATTTCGAACTGTTATATGTGGCTGTTCTTTTGGAAAATACAGTGGTTAATAAATCGAGTTAGTACAATTGTTAATCAATTAGTCGTAATCATTAATCGTACCACAATATCAAGCCACTATGCTAAGGTTATCATTACACCCAATTGCGTACCCCGTTCATCAATTTATTACAAATTCTGCACACTCATTACCGCTAATGTTTTTTACACACTCACATCATATTTTCCATCACATACTGAAGAAATTAAAGAAGGACACAATTATTTCTTCAGAAAGCGAACACGATCAGAGCACAAGACTGCTACGATACAATTTGGAACCATGGTTGAGACAGAGGAAGGGTCGGACCACAAAAATGGTCCGGACGGCGGCTGGGGCTGGATTGTGGTTCTAGGCTGCACAATGATAATGGCTTTCACATGGGGTCAGCAGGTGGCCTTCGGAGTTTACTTGGTCAGCATTACGGAGACTTTGGGTGTTGATGTGTCTGCCACGGCACCTATACAGGGTCTGAACACGGCAATATGTCTAATGATGGGTAAGTTACGGCGGTAACATACACACGCAGCTTAATAAAAGCATAAGGATGTCTAACTGTAAGAATAGTTGCAACTGGTAAGAATTAATGCATGCGCATGATTGCAAAACAAGATCAAAACAACAAAATAATTCCATCACTTTGTTAACAGTAAACAAATCAATTTCTGAGTTAATAGGTCACCGCACAGCTACTTTTGGCACATGAGTGCAATGTACATTTCACTGTCCTTCCATGAAGTAAGGAAAGTGTTAAGTTACTTAAACAAAGCGTTTTTTCACACGGCCCATCAGACCATAGCCTCGTTCACACGAGACCTCGTATTTATGAAATACGGTATTGGCGAAATACCGAATCTGAGACAAATACGCGGCCGAGCGTTCACACGCTGATTCGCGGCTCCAGAAATACGGTATTTGCGAGCTGCGAGCTGCTTTAAATAATCAAGCGAACAATGCGAAATAAACATTATTAGCCGCGTTCACACGTAGCAAGAAATCCGGTATTTAGCGTTCACACGAGACAAAATACGAGGCCCAAGAAATGCGGTATGTAAACAGATCCGGTATTTCATGTAAATACGAGGCTTCCCAGACCCCGAATAATTTGCCGTGCTTGAGAAATACCGGATTTCTTGGACCGCGCATTTCCTCGTGTGAACGCTAAATACCGGATTTCTGAAGCCGCGTATTTTATAGACTGGTCCGCGCTCGACAGTTCTAGTGTAACCCGAGTGGAACTGTCGAGCGCGGACCAGTCTACGTATTTTATCGGCAGTTGGTGCGCATTGCATTGTTTATTTCGCATTGTTTGCTTGATTGTTACTAAGCAGCTCGCATCTCGCAAAATCCTATTCTGGAGCCGCGAATCAGCGTGTGAACGCTCGCCGCGTATTTGTCTCAGATACGGTATTTCGCAAATCCGGTATTTCAGAAATACGAGGTCTCGTGTGAACGAGGCTAATGCAATGCGCACCAACTGCCGATAACATACGTAGATCTGTCCGCCTCGACAGTTCCACTCGCGTTACACTGGAACTGTCGAGCGCGACCTAGTCTATAAAATACGCGGCTCCAGACATCCGGTATTTAGCGTCACACGAGGAAAGTGCGCGTCCAAGAAATCCGGTATTCCAAGCACGGCAAATTATTCGGGGTCTGGAAGCCTCATATTACATGAAACACCGGATCTGTTTAGATACCGTATTTCTTGGCTCCGTATTTTGCCTCGTGTGAACGCTAAATACCGGATTTCTTGCTACGTGTGAACGCGGCTCATGTTTTCCAAGAAATGTTGGAAATCCGTCGTTTGTCCAACTGTCCTTTGACGAGTGATATTCAAATTGCCAAGGTCATCGATGGCTTCTTTCACCCTTACTCGCCCCTCTATACCAAATATCTAGAGCATAGCCAAAACCGGCGAAAAGCAAACATGTGAGTATATATATATATATATATATATATATATATATATATATATATATGCGTGCGCGCGTATATATATATATATATATATATATATATATATATATATGCGTGCGCGCGTGCGAGCGCGTGTGTGTGTTAGTTACAATGTACTGTCCTGATCAATCCCGATGACCACTTCCTACTGCTCTAATCCTAATTCTATCTCTACCTTAATCCAAACCTCTCAACACTCGCCTTATCCTAAACTCAACCCGTAATACTAACTTTACTATCAATAACGATTTCTCTCATGGTATCAATGAACTTCACTAATGATACATAACGGTGTTTACTGCAGGCCCGCCTACAACTATCATGTGTAAAAGATTCGGATACAGACCTATTGGGCTTCTGGGCGGGATTTCTCTGCGGAATGGAATACTCCCTGAACTACTTTGCTAACAGCCTGGCCTTTATCTACATAACGTACGGGATCATAAATGGTACGCATGTCTAACTCAAAGTATACTAAGTACCAGGCACGCACGCACGTACGCAGACTCACACGCGCGCACACGCGCGCACAACTAGTGTGTGCGAGTGTGCGAGCGCGTGCATGTTTGCATGCGTGCCTAATGCTTAATATTTACACAAACCCTATGTATGTGTAAGCGCATGTGCGTGTGCGTGTATGTGTGCGCGCGTGCGTGCGTGACTGTACACTGACACGGCACTAAGAAATCCACATGCATCCATCTAATTTAACAGCTGAACGCCTATTATGGTATCGCTTGCATTCACAAAAAAATTATTCCAATAGGCCGAACACTTGTTATAGTATAAACAACATAGTAACAACATAACAAGTGCTGCGGAGCGACAGCGCTCATCTCACGTCTACTGCGGTGACTCTGTGATGGAGTGGTGGGATTCTAGTAAACCCGTTAGTCCAATGTGTTCACAACGCGCCAAACAGTGAAAGGCACAGGGATGTATCAGGAACCTTCTCGAAGGAATGTTCGTTGGGATCGTTATGAAAGTTGCACGAGATGGCGCGTACGTTTAAGTGACTTAAACTTAAAAGATGGAAGGCTCCCATCGTACGTAGGTAGCAAACAACTATTTGCAAGACAGAATAGTGTAAGCACCATCATCTTATCCTACGCAAGCCGTCCAGCGGAAATAGGAGAGCTGGCCACCTGTAACTAATTAACACAGCAAAAAGCTCAGCAGGTACATCACCACACACTCACTGCAGGGGCCACTGGCCAGTGGCCATAAGTGATGTAAACACTAACAGTAACAGAAATGCCAATAGAAAGTATACTTTAAGAGCATAAACCTCTCCTCAGACCACATTTAGCTTTTGAAATTCACTTGGGACATTGTTAAAAGCCTCACATATTCAGGCATGTATAGATCCATTTCTCCAACACATGACAACGCTGTGCTCCATGAGGCTAATCTGTCACCCTAACCCGAATGGAATAAAAATGAACTTAACTAAGCGATTGAGTCCACTTACGTATAACCGCAGCAATAACGGTCCTGTTGCGTATCGACACCGCATATTAACCGCATAGTTGGCTCGTTCTGTGAAAGCAATGCAGTTCACAGTTTGCGCTGATATAATAGGGATATATGAGATATACCGAAGCAATTATTTCCGAATGAAGTTCTACGGTAAATTGCAGAATGCACAGACAGAAGTTCAACCCGATAATAGTAGATATAATCCAGCCATCAAGCACAGTGCATCCAGTTGGTGTGCTATGCACAGATTTCAGTCATTGGGATTATCCTGTTTGACTGAATGTGTGCGATGGAACAAGAAATAGTAATTTAACCAACACTTTAATTTTTGTCGTTACTAATTTTCAATCGAAAAAGTTCCAACATACATGTTTAAGTAGCCTCAGTATTTGTGAAATTTCATGAGAAAAAAAACAAATCACGATGTGGTTTTGGTGGGTTCTGTATGAACTAACACGTAAGCAGAAAAGATCATCGAGTACACTAACAATCTCAGTAATGTTTCAGAAAACGTCCATGTTGCAAATTCGTTACAATTACCAATCACATATGCCTACCCATGTTAGGGCTATCATCTACATTGCAAATACTTAAAATTTCTCAATATATTTTCCCCAAACAAACGTAATCCATTTAAAGGAAATATTTTAGCACCCTAATAATATTTGTATAACATAATAATGACTGAAATGAAACTCAAGATTTATTCACAAAGCAAAGTTAAACCAGAGACAACAAAATCCAATATGATACGTATTTGAACCATGCGGAGAACATAAGAATAGAGTTGAAACGGACAGCACGGCCCATGTAATATTGGCTCTCGAGCGGGACAGCAGCTGCATTTGGATTCTACGTGGTCAACATGACATAACAACCTGAGGGCTGACATTTTTCTACGCATTCCATAACAGGGGCTAACATGCGCATGTGTCGAATCGCCATTGCAAAAACAACGTCGAATCCCTCGAATGTTTCACTATAGCTCATGACGTCATAAGAATATGCCGACATCTGTAGCGTAATACTAATAGCACAAACAACCGATTCATCAAACTTTGATATTGACTTTTAAGCTTTATTATTTTAACAAACGTAATGGGGAATACTCATATGGGGTGCTGGTTCCTTCGCCACCAGAAAAAAACAAAAACAATGATCGGCTGACGTTGACTATGGTGTCTGCACATGCTATAGCAGTAGGCGTTCAGCATTAGAAAACGTCACGTGCTCTTGTCAATCTAAATTTAATCTCACTGCCACAGATTGTATACTACAGAGGTATTGATTGAACACGATTGCTGCCCCTACGTACGAATGCAAACAAATTAGATTAGAATATTATTTGTACACGAACGCAGGCAAGACAAGTAGTAATGACATTTCGATATGCCACATCCATATATATATATATTATATATATATATATATATATATATATCAGCTTCGACATCCCAACTCGTTTTCGATTACCCCCACGTCCCGAATATCGTGACCGTACGTCAGCGAAAGCCGCTTAAGATCTGTGCCCAACTGTGACGGACCAGCGGACGAACACGGCGCAACGGACTCACGGACGCACGAACGCTCATGCGATTCTACAAGCTGCATCCGACTATGTCAGATGAGCTAAAAACGTTCGCCTGTGCAAACCAGGCATAGCAGCCTCATTACATAGCAGCCTCTAAATGTGACATAGCAGATATTTCCTAACCTTTCATGATCTGGCACGGTAATTAGAATGCTCTTAGCATAGCACTGCTAAATAATATTTTCTCCGTCAGCCGTCGGAGCTGGAGCACTGATCATAATCACTTACGGCGCCATCAGCGACTATTTCTCAAAGAGGATCGCCTTGCAATGGGCATTGTGACCTCCGGAGCCGGTCTGGGCTCTCTCGTGCTGCCACTACTCGGCAAGTGGCTCATAGACGCATATGGCTACGAGGGGGCGATGCTGATCAATGGTGCAATCGTGCTGAACACTGTAGCCTGCATTGCACTCTATCGACCTCTGCATCTACACGACCAGCGCCATGTGGCTGAAGACACGTTGGGTCCTGCTATATCAGTCACTGCCAGCACCAGCGAACTGCTGCAGTACGGAGAATTCGAATCTACCAAGACGGATAGTGTACTTGGCGGAGAATCGGTCACGCAGGATGACCGCTCGCTAAACCTTCAGCAAGGAGACTTGGTGGCAGAGGTGAGCAGATCTGACGAGGACCGCAGTAGCGTCACCGTGGTGGTAACCACGCGCCAACCCGTAGCTACTCCGGGCACACACAAGAAGAAGGGTTTCGCGTGGGAGATCTTCAATGACGCTCGGCTGTGGGTTCTGTGCGTCATGGTGGGTTTCGTCGATGTCGGCACTCTCACGGCGCCCATCTACCTGCCGCTGCTCAGCATCGAGGTCGGCGGCGACGACATCAACGAAGCTGCCGGTGTTTCCATGAGCGGCATCATCGGCACCATCATTCTCGTCATAATCAGCCTCATCTGGGACTTGGGCGTCTTCAGGCGACCACACATGCGCCAGATCGGCTACGCTGCGTTTGCGATATCAACCGGCGTGACGACGCTCGTAGCCGGGTTTCTACAGAGCTACGCTGTACTCATGTGCTGGGTGATCTTCGTCGTTCCGGTGACGACGGCGGGAAGTCTGTCGACGTTCTACATCGTCGTGCGCGACATCGCAACGCCAGAAAACTACCCCGACGCCCTTTCTACGATCAACCTGATCGAGGCACCCAGCATGCTGATTTTCTCAATCGTATTCGGTAAGTATTTGGCGAACGGATGACGAGGTGGGGTGCAATCGCGTGAGATGCTTTGAACGCGAGTATTTTGTCCACAAATCATGGTTCGGCTGTGACTCACAGTTCGGGTTCTGCAATTGATTAAAGTTATTTCGATATTGTCAACTAAAGCCGACTTAATTACGTGTGTTCGGCGATCGGAAATAGTTGGCGGAATAAGAACGGAATGTCTGTGCAGCAAAGTCTCCTTTACACGTGACATTTCTAGCATACCACAACAAAACACAAATCACTTATTACTATCAACCTAACACACTCGATATTCTTATCATAGATTTGATTCAATTCTATCTTCAACTCTTTCGACTTGATCCAGTGTATTTCACCAGCCAAATGCATGTTAAATTATTGTGTAAACGTTTCAAACGTCTTGTCTTCTTGTATTTAGTTACACGACGTATCTCTGCATGTAAGCGAGTATGACTTCAAACTTCTTGGCTGCAATTAACACTACTCAGCACGCGCTGTGCGCTAACAGCGTAATAACACGTGTACTATTAGTTCTTGATATCTTCGACACTTGCTGTGTTTCAGGGCTGGTCTACAGCAGCAGTGGCAGTGCGAGCACCACCTACGTGGCACTGGGACTGTGTACGGCGCTTGGCGGAGCAATAGCGGCCGTCATGCCGTTACTGACGATCTTCTACTACCGACCTAAGGATGGTGAAGACACGAGGGAGCCTGATCTCAACCCAACGAACACATTATAGCTTTCAGGTTCTAGCCGATCGTGAACAACTTCGACGTTAGATGGCCAGAAATAGTAGGATTACTACGTGTCCGCAAATTGCCCTTTTGTGAATGTTGTTCGCCGTTCCACTGGTGCTAATAAGAATTGTGAAATACTTTTCGTATGACATCAGGAGTAGATAACAGATAATTTGGTCTGTTATCTGCACTTAATAACGCTATAGGGGGGAGCTAAACCTATGTACATATTATAATCAGTAAACTATTGTAATGCTATAAATATTTCATAACAGTGTTCAGAGTTTCCACTGGTATAGAGTATGCAGGGCGGGCCGCCTTGCTGATATTTTACATCTGCTTCGCTCAATACTTGCAGAAAGTGCCGTCTCCCTTCAAATTCTCGTCTCTCCCCCAATCGCTATCCGACCGGCATTCCCCAATCCCAGTTTCTCCCCCTACATCCTCCATCCGGCACTCCTACGCTCCACACCCATGCACTGATCAATATTGATCACGTTGTGATCACATCAAAGCAAACATCGCGTAGCGCTCTCTCACTACTACAAGAAATTCGTTAAGGACACACTCAAGCTTTTGCACGGGTATTGCCCTAATGAAGAGTAAACGTTTATTGAGAAATGAATCGAATCAATCACACGTTTCGTTTTATTCATAGATGAGATGTATCTCTAAGCTCAAGCTAAAACATTTCACGAAATTTACAGCACCTAATTCCAGCAAGCAATAACCCAGGTTCGAATCCTGGTCACGGCACCAAATGTAGCGTGGAATAAATTCGAGCCGGTTATAATGCGAACAGCAGGGTTTCACAGGGAAAACATTGTTTTATTTTACTCAGCACTCTATTACCATAACAGCCCACGTTCTCGCTCCGCATCCCCTTTTATACCTCTGGGCGTGCCCTTCTCGTTGGGCGCGTCCCTTCTCGCCTCGCCGGTCGCTTCGGCCATCTTCCCTATTGGTTCGGCATCTGACATTAGTATGACGAGTGACCACCTGGTCTATCTTACGTCAGTTTGGACTGTGTCCAAATCCAACCCTTTGGCCCTTGGCTGGCTGCCAAAATGTCCTTGGTAACTTTTATTCTGCATGCGTTGCTTCGTAACGGTGGCTAATTATTTTAGCCCACACTACTACGTGCTCGCTACTATCTAACACCTTCTGTGCCCTCTAAACTAATCACCCATCTCCCGTTGGCATAGTTACCAATCTTCTAAGCGTTGCGATGTTAATTATTCAATGTGCTGTTGGACGCCTCTATAATCGTCGTCCCTCTAAATAATTTCTCTACCACTCGTGCAACTATCCTACATTTCAATATTAATTTCCGCTCTCATGATTTCTGTTTCATTGTTCATTGTTTTTTTAATCCTAATGTAAAAATGGAACTAAGGAAATTTCGACTCTGTTGAGGAAACACCTACAAAAATATTAATTTTTTAAGGAAATCAAAGGAATCTGACAGCTTTAAGAACAAATTAATACATTATTTGTACAGTCAAAATACGGAAATCAGAACAGGCTATATATATATATATATATATGCAGGCTGTAGCTCTAAATCTGACGATTCATGTCTGTAGCTCTATAACTGATAACTGACGAAAGTATCTCTATAACTGACGAGTCACGAATGTATCTCTATATCTAACGAGTCATGGATGTGTCTCTATAACTGACGACTGACGGATGTATCTCTATAACTGACGACTCACGGATGTATCTCTATAACTGACGACTCACGGATGTATCTCTATAACTGACGACTGACGGATGTATCTCTATAACTGACGACTCACGGATGTATCTCTACAACTGACGACTGACGGATGTATCT
>NW_014578276.1:23065-25752 GCF_000485595.1 Priapulus caudatus
GACTAGACATTAGTCAGTACTGCAACCCTCTCTCGAAGTGTTATAACTTCGGTAAACCTCGCGTATTTCCGTTCAATGATTGACAAATTGAATGAATGACGTCTGTTATTGATTGCCATAGTGATGACCCCCACCTGTGCCCACCTCACGCCCACCTCACGCTGGATGTATAGTAAACTCTGGTAGTATTACGTGAGTCAGTGCCACTATGGCGCTACACAGCGGCGACCGGAAGCAAAACACTGAAAACACTTCGAGTGAGGGACGCAGTACACACTGATCTCGAGTCGGTTTTCGGTGAAAATACCAGATTTTCACCGCTCATTATCTCAGGGTAGGGGCATCGTAGGGACATGCGGTTTGTTTTATATGAACAAGGTAAGACAGCTAATCAATAATACTGCAAAGGATCGTCAAAATAAAACGGGAAAAGTTTATTAATTCGACTAATACTGCAGCATGGTTTCAGCATTTTACCCTTGTACGCTCTCCTTCTGCTCTTGACTATATATATGAAGTAACAAAACTTACATGGTGTCAGAAGTCGGATCGGAAGGAAGGACGGACACGGAGAGTGACATTTGATCATGAAGTGTGAGATGCTAACGTCGTAAATTGACGATTGATCATAGAGCCGGTGAGCTCACGTGTAATCGGAGAAAATCCAACATGGCAGAAGGGGGACTACGAAAGCCAGAACCCCTGAGTTTCGGAACAAATGCCGCGGAAAGTTGGCGAGTATTTGAACGCGAGTATGACATTTATGTCGCATGTGCGTTTAGTGGAAAATCCGATAAAGTGAGAGCATATATGCTATTGAACCTTGCGGGACCGGAGGCAATCGAGAGAGAACGTTCGTTTGTCTATGAACCGGAACGTACAGACCCGGTGAATCCAGAAGCGGTAATACCGGCGGAATCAAGGGGAAATCCCGAGTGCCTGAAACGTAAATTCAGACAAATTTGTAACCCGAGGAGTAATGTGATATTGGAGAGGTTTAAATTTAACTCCCGAGTACAACAACAAGGTGAAACAATACAAACTTTTGCAGCAGATTTGCGCAATAAAGCAAGCACCTGTGAGTATGGGCAACTGTGTGATCAGCTGATTAGAGACAGAATTGTAATAGGAATCACAGCTGACGGTGTTCGGAAAATACTGTTGAGAGAAAGTGAACTCACACTGGACAAGGCCATACATACGTGTCAGATACACGAACTATCAGAATAAGATGCTAAGTTTATGCAAAATAAACTTAATGTTGATGTTGTCAGAGAACAGCGTACAGCACAGTGGAAAAGAAGACCACAAACTAATGCATGGCCCAAGCAACCACAAACACACAAAGGATACAAGCCATGTGGTTGTTGTGGTCGTAAGCATGACAAAGCTCGTGAGGCATGTCCAGCCTACAAGAAACAGTGTGTTAAGTGCAAAAAGTGGAACCATTTTGCTCAGATGTGCAGAACACCACAGGAAGAACGCAGTCACACTCACAGCAACGATAGAGTCAGTAAATGGTTTGAACAATAACTCCAAAGACGACATTCACACTGAGTTGGAACTTAACGGAACCAAGACAACTTTGAAAGTCGACACCGGAGCTAAGTGTAACATCATGAGCTACAATACACTGCGACAGTTACATGTACAACAGCTGTTAAATACAGCTAAGAAAGTGAAGCTGATAGGATTTGGAGGTCACACTGTCACATCGATGGGAGATGTAAACCTGTCGTGTTTATACGACAAACAGAGTCATTCGCTTGAGTTTCATGTGGTAGACCACAACGCAAGGACACTGCTTGGACTCAAGGACAGCTTTCGTCTGGGATTAATCACATTGAGTGCAGACGTATATGAAATCGTGTCAGAGCAACAGACATCAGTTACAAGTGATGAACTTTACACACCAGCGAGCAAACATTCATTACCAGCGAGCAAAGATACATTACCAGCAGGCATATTGGAAGAGTACAAGGGCCTGTTTGATAACACTCTAGGGAAACTGCCAACACGGTACAAAATGACGGTTAATCCAGAAGTCACACCGATAATCCGGGCGGTAAGAAAAGTGCCAGTTGCTGTGAAAGATAAGCTGAAAGAGGAGCTTGACAACATGGTTGCTAAGGGTATTATAGCACCAGTTACGGAACCTACAGATTGGGTATCTGCTTTAGTGGTGACTACAAAAAAGAACTCTGATGAACTGCGCATTTGCTTAGATCCTGGAGATCTTAATAAAGCAATCAAGAGACCTCGATATCCTCTGCGTACTATTGAGGAGGCAGTGTCAAACATGCCCAACGCAAAATACTTCACCGTGGTGGATGCCAAACAAGCGTTCTACCATATTCCATTGGAGGAGAAGTCGTCATATCTGACATGCTTTGGAACACCGTATGGTCGTTACAGATACTGTCGCATGCCGATGGGAATCAGTTCAGCATCAGAAGTCTACCAGTGTGCAATGGAACATTTGCTAGCTGGATACCCATGTGTGGTGATAGTGGATGACATTCTGGTGTATGGAGCCACGGAATTGGAGCATGATGACAACCTCAAGAAAGTGTTAGAGCGTCTCCGAGAAATCAACTTAAATTTGAGTGCGCGCAAGTGTCAGTACAAGCTGCAAGAAGTACCATACATTGGACATGTACTGTCCGAGGACGGACTGAAACCGGACC
>NW_014578276.1:27202-54912 GCF_000485595.1 Priapulus caudatus
GACTTTGCAGTAGCATGGGGACTCCATCATGCAATGAGCAGTCCACGTTTCCACAGTAGCAACGGACTGGTGGAGAAAGCTGTTCAATCTGCTAAGCAGCTACTAAAGAAATCGTTCAGAGACGGCACGCATCCTTACCTGAACATTCTGAATTGGCGCAATAAGCCAAGAGACAACACATTGGGATCACCAGCGCAACGGAATTTGTCGCGTCGAACAACCACAATTCCTACGGCTGAAGCTCTGTTAAAACCAGAGATATTGGACCCTGAGCGGATCCAACACCAACTGTCAGAGAAAAGACAGCAGCAGAAGAAGAATATTGACAAGTCATCTAAACCACTCATACCTTTGCAGACAGGGGACACTGTTCGCATGCAAACAGCGAAAGGTTATGACAAACTAGGTAACGTGGTCAAATTGGCGGACGAGCCAAGATCATACATTGTCAAATCTACAGAAGGGAGAGAATACAGAAGAAACCGGCGACATCTGCTTAAGGTGCCAGCTGTTTCAGCAACACCAAATGCTGACATGCTTTCCACTTCAACAACCGTGAGTGCACCAACAGGTACAACCAACTCGACAGAAGCTAGGTGTGTCAACCCGGAGACAATCGCAGAAGGCAGTCCCAAACCTGTGCCAGATCCCGGAGGCATTACCAGAACAACGAGATGTGGGAGGATGATCAATCTTCAATCTTCGTAAGATACAAGCAGTAAAGATCGCATTGCTAGTGTAATAATGTAAACAATCGTGAGAAACGAATAATCGTGCTAAAGATAATTGACATTTCTGTAATGGTCATTTGCATGATCCAGAAAGTTGTGTTAACATTTGTGAGAGATTTTCTGTTAATCTGTGGTGTTAAGACACAGAAGCAACTTGTGTTAGATTTCACTAGAGAATGTGCCAGTTGAGTGAAAGCGATTTATTTCTTTATATAGCCGACATAGCTATCCTATAGTAGAGACTTATTTTGGTGGATTTTATATAATTTGTACAAGAGTACTATTGTTCTATAAAGGGAAGAATGTAGATTGGCCGGCGTGCTTTGTGTATACGTGGTTATGACCAGAGTTGTGTATGCATTCCGATAGGGGTCGCTCGCTCTCTCGGCTCGCTGGTTTGTAAAGTTAATAAAACGTGTTCCAGTCTTGTCATAACAAAGTACTGTTACAGACTATATATATGAAGTAACAAAACTTACAGCGGGGCAGCGCTGTCCCTCTTTTATACGGGCGTGCGTGACATTGCGATGCCAGCAAGCTACGCTGACGCCCTCTCAACAGCCTACCGCATTGAAGCACCCTTCACGCTGTTCGGCTCACTGGCGTTTGGTAAGCACTCGGTGAGCAAATCATCAGCCAACAGAATCAATCGCACGAGACAATCGTAATGTAGGTTTCGCCGAGAAAATGCTCTATTCGGCTGCGATGTACATTTTCGTATATTTGTTTCCGTGGCAAAAACGCATTTTAGTTGTGATTTACTGCTGACAGCTCATATGGGGATTTTCTGAAGTAAAATAATTGCCGTTTTTGTATACTGTATTACCACAATTCTACGGCTATAGAACTATATGTTATTTTTACTGATTTCTCCCGTATCTGTTCTTTGAATTTTTCATCGTACTTTCAATGCTCTTTTGATAGGTTTCTGCGTGATTATTATGTTTGGCGCAGGCACTCATTATTGGAAATCGCTCAAACATTTTTTACTTCTTCCTTTAGTTGTTAGTCCATGTTTCAGCTGTTATGTTTAGGAAGGAGGTAAACTGTCATTCGTATAAGTTCACTCGTTACTTCTATAGTATGATTTCCATAATTTTGCTCTTGCTGCCACATTGTCATATTTCCATCATCATAAAACCTTACATTGTTTCAGAGTTCGACTCTTATCATATCGTTATAACCTCCTGATATCCATTAATTAAATCCCTAAGTATAATATTTGTGGCTGCATTTTTTGTATTACTTGGTTGGTCCTATTAATAATCTCCCTCTATTCCTTCTTTGTTTGTGAATGTTTTATAACAGTCTGTATGGTGTTTATGGGTTCATATTAAATTCTAATCTTTTCTGAGTAGCTAATCTGGAGCATGACTGAGCGGATTTTTGTGTACTGCTTTGTTATAATCTCCAATTCCTATGAATATCGTCCGTAATATAATCATTGTGATGCTTCTAAAACTAACAGACATACGTGCTGACGCTGTGGGAGTACGGCTGCGCCTGTCCTCGAACTCTTGTGGCGCACGCTCTCCACTGCGACAGCGCTGTCATACTGAGACATCCCGCGGTCGCGTGCGCTATCCCGCGGAACTGCCGCGTCTCATCGCGCCGCAGCCGCTTAGAATCAACAGCAAAGCTGTGCCCACGCAATCTGTGTTATCATGTCTCTCTGGGTTGATAACTGTGCGCTCGCGGGATATGGTGTGAGCGTGATATGAATACATGGTTCCACTGTCATCTATCAGTACTTGTCCCTAGAGTATCCTTCCATGTATGAAGTAAGCCAGACCACATCTAGATTCGTACATGAGTAGCGTTCTAGTCTCNAGAAACACTTGAATAGATACACAGAAACACTTGGATAGAGGCCAAGACATAACAGGGGGGAGATGTAGTATGTATTGATTATGCGTGTGCCGAATAAAAGGCTAGCTTTCGTGTCAGCCATTTATAGAACGAACTTGACTTTCTTGTTATGCTTACCGTATATACTCGCGTAATAACCGCAAATTTTGCCTCAGATTTCAACCATGTATTTGCTCTGCAGTTTATAAGTGCGCCATACCGTGAGGGGAAATATACTTGGCGCAATACTTGGTTACCCGATTCAAATTGAGGTGCGGCTTATAGGCGCCCGCGGTTATTACGCGATTATATACGGTAGTTATCTATTGAGTAATGCAGTATACTACATCTAGTGCCAAATTTCACCACAAAAAATGCAGAAAGGCCTTTTCTAGGGACAAAATAGTGCACAATTTGTAGAGGCTTACTGGTGTATGCCCCTTATATGGCGCTACCTTGATGGTTATTTCGTTTTAAATGTAGAACAACGCTAGAGATTATTATATTATTGCTGAGAAACAACGATTACTATTTATACTCATGACTATAACTCTATTACAACTGCCTGTCTGTAGATTGGCCGGCATGCTTTGTGTATACGTGGATATGTGACCAGAGTTGTGTATGCATCCCGATAGGGGTCGCTCGCTCTCTCGGCTCCCAGGTATGTGAAGTTAATAAACCGTGATCCAGTCTCTGTCATAACAAAGTACTGTTATAGACTATATATTGAAGTAACAAAACGTACATGGTGTCAGCTGTCGGATCGGAAGGAAGGACGAACACGGAGAGTGACATTTGATCATAAAGCGTGAGATGCTAACGTCATAAATTGACGATTGATCATAGTGAGCTCACGTGTAATCGGAAAAAATCCAACATTGCGGAAGGAGGACTACGAAAGCCAGAACCCCTGTCAGAGTTTTGGAACAAATGCCGCGGAAAGTTGGCGAGTATTTGAACGCGAGTATGACATTTATGTCGCATGTGCGTTTAGTGGAAAATACGATAAAGTGAAAGCATATATGCCATTGAACCTTGCGGAACTGGAGGCAATCGAAAGAGAACGTTCGTTTGTCTATGAACAGGAACGTACAGACCCGGTGAATCCAGAAGCGGTAATACCGGCGGAATCAAAGGAAAATCCCAAGTGCCTGAAACGTAAATTCAGACAAATTTGTAATCCGAAGAGTAATGTGATATTGGAGGTTTAAATTTAACTCCCGAGTACAACAACAAGGTGAAACTATACAAACTTTTGCAGCAGATTTGCGCAATAAAACAAGCACCTGTGAGTATGTGCAACTGTGTGAATAGTTGATTAGAGACAGAATTGTAATAGGAATCACATGTGACTGTGTTTGGAAAATACTGTTGAGAGAAAGTGAACTCACACTGGATAAGGCCATACATACGTGTCAGATACATGAACTATCTGAACAAGATGCTAAGTTTATGCAAAATAAACTTAATGTTGATGTTGTCAGAGAACAGCGTACAGCAGTGGAAAAGAAGACCACAAGCTAACGCATGGCCCAAGCAACCACAAACACACAAAGGATACAAGCCATGTGGTTGTTGTGGTCGTAAGCATGACAAAGCTCGTGAGGCATGTCCAGCCTACAAGACACAGTTTGTTAAGTGCAAAAAGTGGAACCATTTTGCTCAGATGTGCAGAACACCACAGGAAGAACAGTCACACTCACAGCAAGTCAGTACATGAGTTAGGTATTGTAACAGTAGATTCTGTGGAAGAGGGGTTGTCGATGTTTACGATAGTCAGTAACTTTGAGCAACTTTGAACTCCAAAGACGACATTCACACCGAGTTGGAACTTAACGGAAC
Organism: Priapulus caudatus; assembly: GCF_000485595.1. Lineage (NCBI taxonomy): Eukaryota > Metazoa > Priapulida > Priapulimorpha > Priapulimorphida > Priapulidae > Priapulus > Priapulus caudatus. Next base: position 31,627 of record NW_014578276.1, read on the forward strand.
CAAGACAACTTTGAAAGTCGACACAGGAGCTAAGTGTAACATCATGAGCTACAATACACTACAACAGTTACATGTACAACAGCTGCTAAATACAGCTAAGAAAGTGAAGCTGATAGAATTTGGAGGTCACAATGTCACATCGATGGGAGTTGTAAACCTGTCGTGTTTATACGACAAACAGAGTCATTCGCTTGAGTTTCATGTGGTAGACCACAATGCAAGGACACTGCTTGGACTCAAGGACAGCCTTCGTCTGGGATTAATCACATTGAGTGCAGACGTATATGAAGTCGTGTCAGAGCAACAGACATTAGTTACAAGTGATGAACATACATTACCAGCAGGCATATTGGATGAGTACCTGTTTGATAACACTCTAGGGAAACTGCCAACACGGTACAAAATAACGGTTAATCCAGAAGTCACACCGATAATCCGGGCGGTAAGAAAAGTGCCAATTGCTGTAAAAGATAAGCTGAAAGAGGAGCTTGACAACATGGTTGCTAAGGGTATTATAGCACCAGTTACGGGACCTACAGATTGGGTATCTGCTTTAGTGGTGACTACAAAAAAGAACTCTGATGAACTGTGCATTTGCTTAGATCCCGGTGATCTTAATAAAGCAATCAAGAGACCTCGATATCCTTTGCGTACTATTGAGGAGGCAGTGTCAAACATGCCCAATGCAAAATACTTCACAGTGGTGGATGCCAAACAAGCGTTCTACCATATTCCATTGGAGGAGAAGTCGTCCTATCTGACATGCTTTGGAACACCGTATGGTCGTTACAGATACTGTCGCATGCCGATGGGAATCAGTTCAGCATCAGAAGTCTACCAGTGTGCATTGAAAAATTTGCTAGCTGGATACCCATTTTTGGTGATAGTGAATGACATTCTGGTGTATGGAGCCACGGAATTGGAGCACGATGACAACCTCAAGAAAGTATTAGAGCGTCCTCCGAGAAATCAACTTAAAGTTGAGTGTGCGCAGATGTCAGTATAACTGCAAGAGTAAGTAACAATAACATTGGACATGTACTGTCCATAAATGGACTGAAACCAGAACCGAGAAAAGGTCCCGAGCAACAGTGAGAATGCCGACACACAAGATGCGACTGACTCTGCTTCGTTTTTGAAATGGTGAAATATCTCGCCAAGTTTTGTGCCTAAACCTCAGTGAAAAGGCCGGCGCCGCTAATTGAACTGCTGAGAAAAGACAATGAATGAAAATGGATGTATCCCAGCAGCAGGCATTCAACGAGATAAAGCAGAAGTATTGCACAAGTGACAAATTTGCGTATTTGACGTCAAGAGAGCGTAACACCAGCAATGTGACCATCACAGAGTGGTCTTTGGATCAAGCATGCCTACAAGATGAAAAAACCAGTCACGTAACGCACGCGTGACCTAAAACAAGCTGAAAACAAGATACGCGAATAGAGCTACTCGCGGTGGATACTTGGAGTGCAACAAGATTTCGTGCATTCGTGTTTTGGGCAAGGTGACGAATTGAGACAAGCAGACCATGCAGCCATTAGTATCAATAGTGAAAGAAAACACTATCTGCACGCTCCAGCAAGATTGCAATGCTTGGCTGTTGAGGCTGCAACATAACATTTTAACCTGGTGACAAGAAAGGTAGTGATCTCTACCTTAGTAAGATACATTCTCGAGGGCATACTTGCCAAATCAAGGGACAGTGACGACAGATCCAGAGAGACCGGATACAAGATGGCCTTGCCGAAAAGTGGCGATTGTTCCCCCGACCAGCCGAAAACGTTAAGCCGGCCACATTCCGCGCGAGACTGGCGCTCAGGCGACGCGGGATGTTAAAGCTATATAGCTCCACGCTATACATTCGCGCGCCGAAGGAAAGGCGGGCGCGCGAATGCGTATAGCGGGCAGCCATAACAGTCGCGCAGTTTTCGGACACGTAACATCAGCTCATCGGTACATCGGCTTTGGAGGGGGGCGTTTCCGAATTATGGATTAGACACGCGTTTGACATCCTCGCCGTCGTACGTCACCTGCCGTATTTTTCGTAGCCTTTAATCTTGGCGTGTACTCAAGATCTTCTGTCTTCTCGCACTTCCCACAGTCTGTCTCTCTCTCGTCTCGTCAGCTCTCGCTCGCTCTGCGCAAACGGGTTAATAAGGTATCGTACTATACATCATCAATGTGCCGCAGCCAGCCACACAGCACTGCAACTGTACTTGCAAGCGTTTCAAATAAAATGTAACTCCAAATAAAACAAGATCATTTTACTACGAAAGTCCAACGGCGGCTGCAAAAACTACCTCCCCAGAGCCCAGCTCACACGTGAGCGCGGGGAAGAGGGAGGCTGGAAAATGTGCCGCTCCGCGTCTTCCTAAAACCATGTGCCATATATATATTTTGTGTTCCAGTGTGCGGCGTGCAGTGCGCAGTGCAGTGCAAGTTCTCAAGTCACTAAAACCAACCATCAAGTCACTGAGGCCCGTGCGGGTCCTAAATTGGCTACGATAATTACACTGGACGTGACGATTCAGTCTTAGACGATCGTTACCGCCAGTCCGTTAACTCGTACAAGCCTTTCCACAGCGCACGTTATATAGTAGTGAAGCTGTCTGAAACTCTCCACCGCGCAGCAGTCGAAGCCCGAATCGCCGGTCCCCTTTGTGTGGGAAAATTCGTGGAAAATCCAGAGAGCCTCGTCCGCGCCCATCCTATGAGAACCCATATGTAACGATAATAAGTTCAAGGGCGTAAAAATTCAATAAATTGAAAAATTCGCTTTTCACAGAAAAGACCTAACGCCCACCATAAATACAACAATTACGACACTTCCGAATTTATTTCGCCCCCTAAGTGCAGAGTCGAAAGGCTTCTGCAATCGCCACACTCCAATATTGACAATTATTGCGGCTTCTGTAGTAGACCCAGAGGCTTCGAGTAGTTTAGTTCTACATAGAGGGCAGATGACAAGCGCGGCAAGGCGGCGTCTGTGTTGCGCTCGCGCGCTATATCCCGGGCCTGCAGATCGTCTAGAGAATCACACCAGGAACATGAAATGACTGTCAGCAGGGTCGAAACACTAACGCTAGTCACGTTAGTTCCGAGACAGTAAAAAAAAATCAAGGACTAAGTAGAATTCCCATAGCAGGTTAGTCCCGGCGGACTAGTTAATATTTTCCCCGTCGCTCACCGTCCAATTTCCCAATCGATTTTACCCAGGCGCGCTGTTCACAGATCCAAAGCTATCACTACTCGTCCAAAATTAACGTTTTTCCTTTTAACGCGCTAGTCCAAGTAGAGTAGAACGCTAGCCGCTCAGGGGGGGGGGGCTTGCACCGCATGCTAGAACCTACGCAAGGTGCAATACATGTAAACAAATGGGGTCTCGGAACCGCACCCAGTCTACCATAATATGATCGCTGACAGTAGCTGTTGACATAGAACAAAACGGTTGATTGTAGACAATGAAACGCAACTAATGTTATAGGCTCTATAGGGAGTGTATCTACATCGCAACCAACATCCCAATGCGTGTTACTTGAAGAATCCTATACAACAATAAGTAGTGAGAGCTTAATAGTAAGTATTACATCCTTTCAATTATAATTTGACTAACATCAAGGTTGTTAAATGGAAAGTATTTGGACCGGGCTACCCTCCACCTCCCAAATGTAAATCGCAGGAAGAGAAATTAGATGGCCAGGGTGTCTATGATAAGACGAAAAGGATGCGTGCGTTCCCAGCCAGCCGTGGAAATCGTCATACCCGTCGGTCTAGAGTATGACCGCAGCCAAGGTAGCACTATATACCTGCTGGGTCAGGCTGTATGTCTGGTAGGTGTTTTCACCGGCACTACAAACATCCGTTTGGAAACTTTAAACGCGCAATGATCTTCCGAGGGGCAACAGAAAAGGAATCCTAGCCAAAAAGAAATGCAAGGACCATAGCTGTTCCGCGAAACAGTGGGGGCCCAATGACCCTAGAACTGAGATTGAAATGGTGTGTGCGCCGATCAAAAGAGGTGATCAGAAAGTGCACACGCACGTGGTCGGTACATGGCAGCACGGCACGCAACACGTTACGGTGCATCACGCGCGCACACGCACGGACGTGCACACACGCACCCACGCACGTGTACGTGCAGCGACCCACCCACGCACGCACGCGCACGTTTGTGTGCACACGCCACCCACGGCGCGCGCCAGCGTGGTACGTGTCACCACGCAATGCGCGCACACACGTGGACGTGTATCCATGCACATGCAGCACGTGTAACGTGCACTGGGCAACGCACAGCCACATCGACGTGCATACGCCACCACGTGTAGTGCACGACAACTTCGCACGCACATGCACACACACACACACACATCGTGTAGCGTGCGCTATGCAACGCACGCCACGTGTTCGTGCCAGCACACGGACGCAACGTTACGTTGCCACGGCACGGCAACATCAGACGTGTACTTGCCTATTGCGCGGCCACGCAACTGTACGTGCACGAAAGCACGCACGCAACCACGTCTACGTGCACCACGCACGCACGCACCCACGTGTACCGTGCCACACGGCACGCACGCACAACCAGTGTACGTGCCCCACGCACGCACCGTGATAACGTGACACGCATTGCGCGGCACACCACGTGTACGTGCCCACGTAGTGTTAACAATGCACATGCAGGCACCGTGTACGTGCACAGACGACCACGCCATGTACGCATACGCACGCACACGTGTACGTGCAACACGCACACACACACAACCATACATCAGTGTACGTGCTAATGCACGCACGCACGTGTACGAGCCTATGCACGACGCACGTGTACGTCGCACACGCACGGGCCACACACGTGTACTTGCCTGCGCGCACGGCGACGTGTAACGTTGCACACGCAACGCGACGCAAACTGCCAGTGTACGTTGCACGCGCGCACGTGAACGTGCCCACGCACGCACGGCACGCAAACGCAACGTTAACGGCACTCAGAGCCGTCACGCGGCCCTGATGGGCGGCACAGTGTAGCGTGCCCACGCACGCAGTGTACGTGCACACCCACGCAACGCAACCCACGCACGCCACGGTGTACGTGCACAACGCGCACGCAAAGCAATACGGACGGCAGATCAAGCTTCTCTCCCAGATGTCTTTGCACTCTACTTTGCAAACTCTGATTTCAATTCATTTACAGTTGTTCCTATCGTAACTAGATCGCATTGTTGCAGATGAATACCGACGGGAAATGCCCTATCTCGCCGGGCGTGGAGGCGAACAGTAACGCAATGTGGCAGCACTGAGTGTTAGGATTAGGGTTAGGAATCAAGTTGTACGGGTTAGGTTAGGAATCAAAGGTTAGGGTTAGGGTTAGGTTAAGGGATATAAGGGCCATTTCTAGTACGCGAAGTAGACTGTGGAATAACTTGGAAGATTTGGAATCTTGTGAAGTATACGTCAAACGTAAATAACGTGGACTGTCCCTGGCAACCCCGGGATAGCAACACCCATACCGGACAGTGCACGCGCGCCATCTATCCAGCATTAGAAATGGCGAACCCTATTAGAAATGTCACATGCTATTGGAAAAACGGCAGGTCCTACACGCGATTAACGTCAAGCTTGCTTCAGCTTGACAAGGCCAAGGTGTTAGATGTCGCAAGCACTTCCTCACTGACCCCTAAGGCCTGCCAGAGGTTCAATTACGGCGATAGCCGATACAAAGGCGCCGGGAACAGTTTTAGCAATAATAGGCCAAATTCGCCTTGCGGCTGATAAGTGACGGATCCGACAGATTCGCCTCATCAAAAGAGCGCGAAATTTTTTTCCGAATTAAAATTTTAAAATCCTTATGATCCGATATCAAAGTTACATGTCATTTATACAATTGAATGTCTTTTTACAAAACCTTCTGGGACAACTCCTTGTACCCTGGGAGAGAGCGCGCCCTGTACCCCCTACAAGTGGGCTCCATCCCTCCCTACCCCACCAACCTCCTGCAAATACAATTCTTTGTCGCTACTGCGCCAGTAAGAGTCTTCGGCAGACTAGTAAAACTGAACAGGACTAGTAATTTTTTTCTTTTAACGTAGCCTGTGACTAATGAACTGAAAATGGCTAGTGTCTAACCCTGGTCAGTGTTGCCGATCAGTAGTAAGAAGCTGGAGGAGCTAAAGAAAGCTACTTCCAACAACATCACACTCCAAAAAGTTCACAGAGCCATCGTCATGGGTTGGTCAAAAAGTGAACCTGAGCCCAAACCATTCTATCCATTTTGTGATGAACTGATTGAAGACGAGGGTGTGATACTGAAAGGTCAGAAAATAGTGGTACCAAAAGCACTGCAGCGTGAATACGCTAACTTAGTACATAGTGGTCATTTGGGGGCAGAAGCCACCAAGCGTCGTGCAAGAGACATGTACTGGCCAAGCATGTGTCGAGACATAGATGACATAATAGGCCAGTGCAACATATGCCATAGCACAAAATCGCACCAGTCGAGAGAACCACTACTACCATATCCAGTGCCAAGCAGACCATGGGCAATAGTCGGAACGGATCTATTTGAGTGGCATGGCATGATATACCTTGTCACAGTAGACTCATACTCTGGATGGTTTGAACCGAACACAGTTAAGGACACATCGACTAAAACAGTAGTGCAGAAACTCAAATCGCATTTCTCCAGGTTTGGTATTCCAGACATGCTGATCTCCGATAGTGGATCACAGTTCACGTCGAGAGAATTTAAGGACTTTGCAGTATCATGGGGACTCCATCATACAATGAGCAGTCCACATTTCCACAGTAGCAACGAACTGGCGGAGAAAGCTGTTCAATCTGCTAAGCAGCTACTTGAGAAATCGTTCAGAGATGGCACGGATCCTTACCTGAACATTCTGAATTGGCGCAATACGCCAAGAGACAACACATTGGGATCGCCAGCGCAACGGAATTTGTCGCATCGAACAACCACAACAATTCCTACGGCTGAAGCTCTGTTAAAACCAGAGATATTGGACCCTGAGCGGATCCAACACCAACTGCCAGAGAAAAGACAGCAACAGAAGAAGAATATTGACAAGTCATCTAAACCACTCATACCTTTGCAGACAGGGGACACTGTTCGTGTGCAAACAGCGAAAGGTTATGACAAACTAGGTAACGTTGTCAAATTGGCGGACGAGCCAAGATCAAATCTACAGAAGGGAAAGAATACAGAAGAAACCGACACCATCTTCTTAAGGTGCCAGCTGTTTCAGCAACACCAAATGCTGACATGCTTTCCACTTCAACAACCGTGAGTGTACCAACAGGTACAACCAACTCGACGGAAGCTAGGTGTGTCAACCCGGAGACAATTGTAGAAGGCAGTCCCAAACCTGTGCCAGATCCCGGAGGCATTCCCAGAACAACGAGATGTGGGAGGATGATCAATCTTCCAGTACGATACAAGCAGTAAAGATCGCGTTGCGAGTGTAATAATGTAAACAATCGTGAGAAACGAATAATCGTGCTAAAGATAATTGACATTTGTGTAATGGTCATTTGCATGATCCAGAAAGTTGTGTTAACATTTGTGAGAGATTTTCTGTTAATCTGTGGTGTTAAGACACAGAAGCAACTTGTGTTAGATTTCACTAGAGAATGGGCCAGTCGTGTGAGAGCGATTTATTTCTTTATATTTCCGACATAGCTATCCTATAGTAGAGACTTATTTTGTTGTATTCTATATAATTCGTACAAGAGTACTATTGTTCTACAAAGAGAAGGATGTAGATTAGCCGGCGTGCTTTGTGTATACGTGGCTATGTGACCAGAGTTGTGTATGCATCCCGATAGGGGTCGCTCGCTCTCTCGGCTCGCGGGTGTGTGAAGTTGTGTGATAAACTGTGATCCAGTCTCTGTCATAACAAAGTACTGTTATAGACTATATATTGAAGTAACAAAACTTACACTGTCAGATGGCAGTAGGCCTACTACACCTTTTCTTACATGACTTGACCTTTGACATTACCCATGATGCTTTGCAAAGCTGTAACTCTGAACCTTTCCTCAACCTTGTAGATGCTGTAGAAACATTACTTTATAAAATGTATGCTAATACAAGACTTTTTATTATTATTACAATTTATTACTTATTATTACTTACTTATTATTTATTATTACAAGGCTTATTACAATATGCTGAGCACACCTAGCTCACTCTTGGTAGCCTGGTGTGTATGGTCTAAGCCAGCCTATGTGAAATCACGAAACACATGGCAGCATTAACTGACAAAACTCCACTTATTTACATGTTTGGCCAACTAGTAAAACAGACTGGCTCATGGAGTCATTATAGCGAGAGGTATATATGTACTAGCTGCACTTGTCGTCTAATACTGGTGTCGTATCTGCTGCATTGCCTTCCAGCCTTTCCCTCCTTTTTCTTCTTCTGCTGTTCACAGCAATGAGAGTCTTATCATGGAAATCCACCTCAGGTCTCAACTTGATCGCTGTGACAAATGTAAAAAAAACGTACGTCGATAAAAATTAACGTTATTTGATTTTAAATTTATATAGATTTCGTCATCAGTATGCAGTAACTAGAATAATGCATCATATAATAACTAGAAAGGGCAGTTGTCGCCAACTACATGTATCCCCCGTGTTCTCCCCAAGATGTGTAAGTATAAAAAGTTTGGTAGCGCTAGGTCAATTAGGGGCAGAGTTAGAGAGCGGAAGGGAAATATGAGCAGGGTCAAGGTAAAGGTCAAATAAAGGCCGCAGTGATCTGGTTTTGGTACGCTGCTCACCTTCTCCGGCTGATTTCGGTTAAAATTAGGCTTCATATAGATTTATGGTTCAATATTTATTAGAAATATTTAAAAAAAATGTTTTACAACCGACAGCTATACCGTTGCTTACAACAACGGTGGCGCCACTGGCAGCGCACCCACTGAAAAGTTGCACAAAGCAACGTTTCGGCTGCAGGCTACAGACCGAGGGTGTTTCTTATTTATTAATTTAAGAGCAGAAGGATTGCAATATCTTTAAAACAACATATAGTTTCAGTTATAATATATATATATATAATAATTGCATTTTGTGATTAGCCCTACATCTGTAATGTGCAAAATATTTTGGCAAATGCGCAACTTTTTCAGGGTGGCAGCACGGTCGCGGGTGTCATGTCACCGCCCAAAAATGAAGATTTCGAAATTCAATGTTGTTTTATGACAAACGTGAATGCGTAAAATAGATATTTATAGGTATGTGCTATTATTTATAAATCTATCATAATATACTCTCAAATTATAGAGTAAAGTATTCCTTTAAACATACATGAATCATTCTACTGAATGAAAAATATAACAGATTTAAGCTTAAATTATTAGACAAGCTCTTCCATGATATACTTATTTTCTCCAGTGGATAGTTGCTCAAATTAAACCAATTTTTGTGATATATGCCTAAATAGCCTAATTTACATGACACACGACTGCACATTTTTATTCACCTATTGTATTATCTTCCACCTTTGCTTGCACGATTTCTGTGGCCAGTGTGTTGTTCACCTCATCCGCATATGCTAACAACTGAAAGCAGGCATAAGATATATCATATATGGTTTCATACTTATAGTATTTTAAGATATGGCATAGCATAATATAGGGAACAATCAGTATCAGCTATATGGTCACTTTGAACATGCAATTTTCGACTGCAACACTTAGTTAAGTTAATTATGAAAAAAACATTCCAGACAGAACTTTCTAGATAGTTACATATCCTGACTAACTTCTTTCAACTTGGCTGGGTCATTTTCATGTTTGTGTTTCCTGAAGTTTTTATTTATCTCATCGCTTGCCGCTATAACAAAACATAATTTGTTTTACTTCTACTCAACATTTACACAACTTTTATAATAAGCCTTAGGTATAACACATACTATAACACATTTTGACTGAAACAATCGTGAAGCACTCATGGTTTTGTCAAGTGCACCTAACAAAACTTGATTAAGACTTTTACCTGTGTAAAATTTGTAATATACATCAGGGGTTAATAATGACAAATCTGTCATTATTAACCCCTGTATATATGTTAATTGGACTTGCCACGCCCATGCTACCATGAAAAAATATTTCTAGTTGACATGATCTATGCCCAAACCAATCACTCACCAGTTAATGCTACCGTGTCACCTTGGAAAACGTGTTGCCGCGTTCGATGGAGCCGTTTGTATGCTGACATAACCTAAAGGGCAGAGTAAATATCTTGTCATTCATTCATTCACTGACGCATTGTTTTTACAAAACAAGCTACACCTAATCTATACAAACTACATGGTGATATACTAACAAAATACAAATCTATGCAGTACTTAAGGAAGGGCAAGACATGACATTGACAATCACTATAATCATGAACGACGATTTCAGAGTTTACGAGGGTTACGGTTTACGAGCGAGTTTTGTGTGAGCATGCGTCAAATTCTAAGGGTCAGAGGTATATAAACAAACCAGCTGGCGTATATGGTTGGCCATATCGCACTCAGAAATAATTATTTTTACTGTGATAAAAATAGTTTAGCCTTGGTTAAATTATAGCCCTTTTACCCAATAAGAGGCCTCGATACACATAGATCTATCTTGGTTAATTTTTACTCAACCATGTTGATCAAAACGTACTGCTGACCAGTGAAAAAAATACACGGGGGCTCGGGGCGATATAGGGGTTAGAAATTCCAAAAAGAACCCCGGAAATGCCAAAAAGAGCCCCCGGAAATTTACATAGAGTTCAATGCAAACCAAATTTTAGAGTGCTATTTTCATGCACGCGAGCTTGAAAAGTAGCCCCCGAAAAAGAAATTTTCTCCCTGCTGCTGACGTTTCGCCTCCTATCAGGAGGCTTTCTCAAAGCTGACTGAAGTTGTCAGTTTTGACCATCAGATGGTGTAGTGGTCAACAGCTTGGTCCACACGTGTCTGAGTCTGTATCCCCCCTCGTCATGGTTGATGTTCGGGGTCTTGCGGACCCCGACACACAATTGCGATACACAACATTACAGCCTGTGTCTACAAGATACCGTGTGCAATGTGTGGAAAAAGTTATATTGGAGAATCCGGCCGCAAATTTGAAACCTGCCCTTAAAGAACGTAAAAGGACGTAGACTCCGTAGCTCCCAAATCTTTCACAAGGGCCCAACGAAAACAGTCGGCCACTGAAATAACCAAATCCGCGATCACGGACCATGTAGCGACCGCCAATCACACCATCAATTGGGATAATTAGGAGATTATCGATCGCAAGCAAATCAAAATCAGGTGCTGGATTAAGGAAGCCATCTGGATCCGCAAGACCCCGGACATCAACCGTGACGAGGGGGGATACAGACTCAGACACGTGTGGACCAAGCTGTTGACCACTACACCATCTGGTGGTCAAAACTGATAACTTCAGTCAGCTTTGAGAAAGGCTCCTGATAGGAGGCGAAACGTCAGCAGTACGTTTTGAATCAACACGGTTGAGTAAAAATTAACCAAGATAGATCTATTATCTACCAACCAAATGAACTTATTTATTGATACACATAATGTAACTGTGGCTATATTACTTTACTGGACGGGTCAGCTCAGCCTACCTGTGTATATAGATAGCTTTTTGCTGCTTAGTTTAGGAACAATGTAAAAAAATGCCCCATTCATTCTATCTGCCCAGTTTTTCAGGTTCCACACAGCACGTTTTACATTTATTTACCAGGTAAATAAACACGAATTGTATTTACTACCAAAGAATTCTCTACTCTCATTCGCTTAATTATTATTGCCGATAATCTCATAGTCATAGAAATGCCGTTCAAATGCTCCTCTGCAATACAAGTATTCCGCGCACACGCCGCTGTGCACAATCAACAAGAATAAAGTTTTTTTTATTCTTGTTGGTTATTATTTCAGCTCTTTATTCTTGTTGAAATGCTGTTTGTGAACGGCGGTCGCCGTGCCTGCGGTATACTCGTTCGTTGCAGAGGAGCATTTTATCGGCATTTCCAGGAGATTATCGGCAATAATAGGCAAAAGAGAGTAGAGAAACATTAATAATTTGGTAGCAAATACATGTCGTGTTTATTTACCACCATTTTACTATTGAAACGTTCCAAGTGCCTGTGCCTGTGGCTGTAAGTATAACTGTAACTACGAGTACGAGTACGAACTCGCAATTGCATGCTGGGATTGACCACAGGCACTTAATTGGAATGTCTGAAGTCTCTATAAAAAAAAAGGTAAATAAACACGAAATGTATTTACTACCAAAGTCTTAATGTTTCTCTACTCTCTTTCGCCTATTATTGCCGATAACTTCCTGTAAATTCCGTTCAAATGCTCCTCTGCAACACACAAGTAGTGAAGTACACCGCATGCACGCCGCTGTGCACAAACAACCAGAGAGACCGGATACAAGATGGCGTTGCGCAAAAGATGCGTTGTTCCCCGACCGCCGAAAGCGGTTAAGCCGCGCACTTCCGCGGGACTGGGCGCACGCGNCAGAGCCGCGCAGACGTCGACGCAGCCCGGATGGAGAAGGCGGCGCCGCAGGAAGGTCGACGGACGCCGCGGCCGGAAGAGCGCGTGCCGGAACCGAGGAGCGAGGCTAGAAAGGGAGTCTGCCTCGGGGGAGGAGGCCATGGAGCTCGGGCGACGGGTGGAGAGCTGCCATTTCGCAGAAGACTGTGCGTGGTCCCCTCCGGGCGTCGGCAAGGCAGCAGCGCTCAGTGCAGGGGTTTCAAGTCGGTCGGCGAAACGCGCGGCCGAGGCTCATCAAGACCGACCTGTCCGGCGCGCGTGACTACCCCTCGTGCGCGCACGTGCCACCTGCACCGCCCGGTTGGTGACGGCCTTCGGAAGCCCGCTCCACCCTGGTCCCCGCAAAGGAAGTGCGGCTTGCCCCAGTGGGAAGGGGCGGCAGGAAGGTGCGGCAGCGGCGCGGCGAGAGGATCGCACGAACCCCGCCCCTGTCGCCCGGCGAGCGACGGCGCCCGCGGCCACGTCAGAGGTCCCCGCCACCAGGACGCAAACCTGGAGGGGGCGGGTTCCGATGTAACGCGCCGTTTCGTCGGGTCGTCGCGGCCTGACTCCTCCTGGGAACGAAGGCCTGGCACTGGTGCGTGTCGATTATGCCGGTGCCTGACCTGCACGTACGTCTGACCACCACGGCGAGTCTATCCGCGGCGGTGCTCGTCCGCTCCAGCTGCCGCTGAGGTCCTACGGGGTGTGACTAAGGGCTACCCAGGCCGTGTGCTCTTACGCGCTGTCACACCACCTGGCCGCAGAGCACGCCCCTCACGGCTCGCACGTCTAAAGCCTCTCCCTCCGGCTGCGTCGTCGTCTCCTGTGGCGCAGCCTCTCCCTCCGGCTGCGTCGTCGTCTCCATCTGCTCTCCAGATGAGCCTGGCGACATGTCCGCCCCGGACATGTCGTCCCCCGGTAACCACTGAAACAAACCATGGAGAAGATACACCATTAGTCATCTCACCGCTCACGTACGCACAAACGCAGGATTGTTACCCCTAGCAGTCACCAGCCTTCACCGTCGACTCACACGTGCGTGGTGAGACACAAGACCACAGTGCTTGGTGTAACTCACCTTGATCCTCCTCACCTACTAGCCTCCCGCAGGAATTGCGGTGGTCAAATCCGTCATCTGCCGTACTCATCCTCATTTCCCTGAAACGAGTAACTCACACCATATGACGTACACACTTCGGTGAACAAACCGTCCTGGCCTTCCCCTACCAGCCTGTAATACGTCGGAGTTTATAAACCACACCCTCGACCATCACGTGATGCGGATTCCGGAGTTATCACTACTGTTATTATTGTAGTGTGTAGAAGGTGTGTGTGATGTATATTTGATAGGTATTACTACTGTTATCATATCAGTGTGTAGAAGGTATTATTATAGGTAAAATACAAAATGATATTACTGTTTTGTTCTTTATTGTCAAAAATGTCAAAATAATATTGGTCCAGTAAAATTTAGTCCAGTCCAGTAAATTTTGCTGGCTTGGTGGACCGAAGGTCCAGTGTTTAGAAATGTCATTCGTGAAGACTGATTTAGGGGATTATATATAATTAATTAAATATTAGAAATTGTAGATTTAGTTTTGTATCCGTGCTCTCCCGCAAAAGCACATTTTATAACACAGACGAAGACAGCAGAATATGACAACCCCCTTGCTTGATGTGGTGACGTCACTTGATATCCAATCATAAGCGTAGCATCATATCACAAAGCTGATACGTCACTTGAATTATCCAATCATAAGCGTAGCATCATATCACAAAGCTGATACGTCTCAAGTAGTCAAGGGTTACAACTTGTTTATAACGTACACCAACCTCGTTGCTGGCTGCTGCTATGCGTTTATCACATTGTGCTAATGTGTGCTCAATATGCATCAAATCAAGAGCTAATAATAACAGCTCTTATTATTAGCTATTATATTGTAATAATTATATTATTATATTATTATAATAGCATTATTAGCTCCTGGTGAAATGAAATTGCATGAATGCGCATGAAATCACAGTGCAGATTACACTGAAAATAACGAAGGGGTAGGCATAATTGTATTACTCATGCTCTACTAGATATGAGACATCTAATCTGATTCTGGACTATATTGAAAATAAACAGCGGGTGAGTTGACATTGAATTGAGTTTATATTGTACGTTCATGACTGCGCGCAAACTCTTCATTTACGAAATGTACCAATAAAATCTTATTTTTCTCAAGTTTATTATTTTGTTGCTTGCTGTTATTGCTTTTGACATAAAATTTCAATCCTATATCAGAGAACGATACCTATATGGACATATACTTTGAGCGACAGGTCGCCGACATGCCCGCGCCCTACCATAATTTAGCAAGGAACCCGTGGCAGAGCAGCAATTTTAGCCTCTGATTTATTTTATTTTATTGATTATTTAACCTCTAAACATTTAACCTCTGACCTTCTACTTACACTTAACCTTACCTTTCACTTGTATTTATACATATTAATTATTATTGCAACAGTTCTTTTAATTTAGAGATCACACACCCAGTCACTGTAATAATCATAACGGGCCAATAGTCGTACCAAAATTCCCTTGTATCATCACAGCATAACCTGTTTGCTTGAGCATGCCCAGCATCTTCGAAATAAAATATATTTGCTTTGTTCAATTTATTCGTTTAAAATGGAAGGCAGATACTTATTGCAGTAGAATAATGAGAAACCTGACTGATAGGACGTCCTAGCTGACGTAGGTAACACGAACACGATTTAAATAACCCCAGTAGATGGCGGTATGTGCATATATGCAGACATCGCGCTGTTATAAAAAATAAGTAGAAAAGTTTTTGTTAATGTAATTATACTTTCAATTTGAAGCCCACTCTCAGTTTATCACGAAAGATCTCTGTCCGGATCTCTCACTATTGTACCAAATTTCTTTGTTGCATCGCAGGAGTTTGCGTTCGTGCATGCACAGTATCTACTAAATAATATATAGTGTGGTGACGAAATTATACGTTTAAAATGGAGAACGAATGCTCGACGCAGTAGTGTCATATGAAAAATAAGCACCGATGCCTCTCTTAAATACGGCGCCCTGATTGACGTGACACTAACAAGTATAAAATCAGCCAATAGATGGCGGTATGTGTCCTCGGCGATAGATGCAGTAAGAGCAGTTGTCCAGCCTTTAGAAAATGAATGGAATAGTATTTTAATTGAACTAACTATACTTTTAATTGAGAGAGCACATACCCATCAGTGACTTTAACAGCCATAAAGTGTCTAATTGCAACACATTTTCTTGTAACACTGGGAAGGGCGTTTGTTTCCGCAAGTCCAGTATCCCAGAAATTAAATAATATTTTATTGAAATTATAAGTTTCAATTGGAGAGCACATTTACTTCACAGTATCTCGAGCTGAAAAGTATATCTCAGTGTCTCTCTTCAGTAATGATAGCGTGCCCTCGTACACGTCACGCTGGTAAATTCTAAATCATCCAATAGATGGCAATGTCTCCTGCTTGGCATATGCGGTTTTATGTACAGACTTTAGCAAATAAACACAACAGAATTTTGCTGGATTGATATTTTTTACTCTAGTAGTCACATAGGGTGCCTAGCCGTGCCAATGTTTTTTTTACATAATATCACGAGAGATTTGTTCGTGCACGACCAGTTTCCCCGAAATAAAATATTTTGTTGAAATTGTAATAGAGAGCAAGTCCTCGTCGCAGTAGCGTGACATCAAAAAGAAATGCTGATGCAGCTTTCATGGGGTATCATACCGCTATAGGGATGCCGTACATAGATATCTACTCTAGTCTATACCGTACCTGGCGTAACAGTAATTAAATTTAAATCAACCAATAGGTGGCGATATGTGTTCTCCAGCTCAAGGAGCTATACATATAACATATGGTTGTAGGCTTCAAGAGACTTATAGGCCTTCAACTCTTTCATCCGGACTTTTCGCGGTTACAAGATAGTTAATAATATCCATATACGATATCACCGGTAGACAATTAACTTGGATCATCAATCATCTTTGCATGACGGAGGTCGTGATATGGGTCAATTCCTCCGATCAAACTTATCTTCTGGTCATATCTGTCGCCGGTTTGTTTATCCAAACCATCCCTATAACGTTTCTTGGGTTGTCTGACACTCATCCTTCAATATATTCAAGTTATAACCGATAAACATTAGATAATACCAGAGCATATAAATCACTATAATAATAGTTTATTTATATGCTCTGATAATACTGTAGGAACGCCAAATACCAGCCAATCCTTTTTACCAAACAAGATGGCGACCGGACGAAACAATTGAACAGCTGCCGAATACGTGGGAACTATATATAGGGGCCGTATTGATCAATATGGCAATAAATTGTGCATTTAATAATCGGAGACTGTCGCTAGTATCGTTAGATTATAAAATATTTTAGGGCACAATTTATTAATGTAAGCTATAAGCAAGGCCTGAACTGGGTCAGAGCTAGTACTAATATAGCTCTAGTACTATAGCCGCTTACATTAACTGCCGCTGGGCTATAGACCGACCCATGGGGCATGCGATGGACCAACTTACTCCAGCCAGTCAGCAGGCAACTATGTATTTCCGCATGTTGGATGGGTGGCGCGGGGTTGTCGTTGGTTGTGCGCACAAAAACATTTGTTGTTGTCAAGTAACAAATAGATAATAGTAATTTGTTCATCTTTCAGACAAAAAAACTAATATTACAATCTACTGTGAGCGCCTTAATTGGTTATCTTTGACAACAACAATGTTTTCACTGTCCCACAACCACCCCACCCGCCCACCCCTCCACACGCGGAAATACATAGTCCGCCGCTGACTGCGCTGCCGGCAGCCCGCCAGCAATGGCAGCGTTTGAAGCTCGCATATCGAATGTTTGTTCACAAGAATACGCAAGTATTACCATTTGCCAACGATAGGTTAGAGACAAACAATCAAATCACCGTTCAATATTTAGTAGCGGCCCTATAACTTAAGACATATTCCACTTCGGATAAAGAGGCATTAATTCCTACCACAGACGTTATAGTCGGTATAATCGCGCGGATAAAGTGGTCCACTCGCGATGCCTCATGCGTCGGTCTATAAGGCAGCGGCCCCAGTTAATGTAGCGGCTATAGTACTTAGAGCTAGTACTAATAATACTAAATAGTAATAATACTATTATTAGTAAACTATTAGTATTATTATTACTAATACTCTACCTGACCGCTGTCACGTTCCCTTCGCTTTTGCTGCAGTCTCAGTCTGCTTTAACACAACAGTAGTAAGTACAGCTACAAATCCAGTAGTACAGACTAGTAGCAAGGTGAGCAGTGAGCGATGGTGCTAGACTGCTAGTGCTAACATGGTTAGAGCCACGTTATAGTCAAGGCTGTCAACAAATTGAAATTCAACCACGCCACGCCGGACCATCGCCCCACCACGTTCACTTATCATTTATGATCGTTATTAGTTTTACCAGGTCTAATGATCTAATTATAACGATCATTTTATTTTTATTGTTCAGTCGTTCGCGATATCGACGTGCTGCGCTTTTGATCATTTTATGTAAAAAGGTGCAAATATAAATAAATACAATGAATTAATGTTATTATTTACGATCGTTTGCGTCGCTCTCCGCAGACATCCGAGCACTGCACGACGGCATCACCTCTCTGCAGGGAAGCGACTCCGCCGCCGCCGCCGCGGACGAGGACGCATCGCCCGAACTCTCCACTCTGCGCTCTGAACAGAACAAACTCAAGTACCAGCGCGCTCAGCTCCAGAGGGCGCTGGCAAGCGAGGAGCGGAAGATGCGCGGCGTCTACAAACGCGCCACCGTCCTCGACTGTCGCCGAACCTTCGACGAGGCGATCGCCGCTGCGTTCCCCGCGCTGCGTCCGCCGCCGCCGCCGCCGTGCAGCAAGCGACGCAGGACAACTACGGCCGACTACCAGTGCCAACAAAACGCGCATGGACGATCGCCCTCAGCGGCGCGGGAGCAGTGCGCGAGAAGTTTCGCCACGGGACGCGCGCGCGCGCGATCGTCGCCAACCTCCGCGCGAACGAACTGACAGAGGAAGGCCGCGAGTGCGCCGCGACCGAGGCGTTCAGTGAACGTGCGTCTGCGTCGCTTCGTTCGTCGCCCGTCGCCTCGCCGGACGCGCTCGCCCCGCCGGACCCCCGCTCCAGACCGCGCGCCCGCCTCCGCGACCTGTCTGCATCGACGATGTCGTCGCCGAACGTCGCCAGCGAGATGCACGCTCGCCAATCTTGCGGTCGACGATCATCGGGCAAGGAGTTAGCCCGTGCTGCTCCGCGTTCGTCGGACACCGAGGTCCGAGAAAGTCAACCACGTCGGCGACTGGCGGACACCGCTTCGGATGCTCATCGCTCATTCTCGCGATGTTTCCCCGACTACAACTACAAGACCTCTCCCCCGACACCGACTTCCATTGCACCGATTTGCCAGCGCTTCTACGCGAGCGAAGGCTGCGGTTCGATAAGGACGAAGAGCTCAAGCGGCGCAAGCGTACGGCGGAGTCGTGCTGGCTTCAGCGCGGCGACGCGCGACGCGACGCGCGCTGGAGGTCTCAGTCTGCGACGGTACTCGAAAGTTGCCGACTTCCGAGCGGATCTACGAGGCCTCTGGAGATCTCGCGGACTCGTCGAGCGCGCGAGTCGTGTCTACCAGTCGCGCATGCGTTGTCGTCCGTGCGGCTCGAGCTGGAAGAGCGCCAGGACTGCTCCAGGAGAACGAGGGACGCAAATCATGGTTCCGCCGGACGCCCGATCCGCTCACCGTCGTGAAAGTCGGACGGAGCTAACCACGTTACGTACACGTTCGGCACCTCGCGGCGATCCGCGCACCGCGCATCGTCGGAGCGAACACGCCGCCCGACTGCGATCGTGCTACGTCGTTCGACAGCTACAGGGGAGCTGCACTGGAGAACGGTGCCTCAGCCGGGGCGGCATGGCCGGCTGCGTACGACCCGGAGCGCGAGCGCGTGCAGCCACGTCGGATTCGGCGTCGTCCTCGCCGCGACGACCGAAGAAGCTTCGAAGGACGCCGCTCCGGACTCCAACAGTCCCGCCTCAACGAATCTCCCGACGACCGTAGGCGCGTGAGGCGAAGGCGGACGCCGAAGCTCCGCGAGAAGGACGGCGCGAGAAGTGAGTTGACGGCCAAGCAGCGGAGCTGCAGAGGGCACGCGGACCCATCTGCGTACGCGGTGCATTGAAGACCCGACCTCTCGCACTGCCGCCTCCACGAACGACTACGTGGTTTCTCGTTCGAACAAAGATGCGGACGGACCACTTGGCAAACACGGCGTTCCTCCTCGATGCGCTACGCGAGGATCAAATCGATCGCGCGCTCGGCCGGGACGTGGGACGTCGCGCCAGCGGAAACGCCGCGGCACCCCCGTGTCACTCGCTCACGAGCGGCACAGGAATGGCGGCCTCGCGAAGACGCTACTGCTGTTCGGCGAAGTCGTGAGGACCGCGCGCCGCCCGACGCATCCTGATGCTGCATATCCGCAACTCCTGCCGCATACATGTACGACATCGCCTGTCCGCCTCTCTCCGGAGTTCTGACGAGCGCTGCCTAGCTGCATCGAGGCCGTCGGAAGAGGCACGCGGACGGTCCAGCAGAGCGCCGTCAACGTGGGACTGCGTTGCCTGCTGTGCGAGGCGACCTGCCAGCCACCCCTCGCTCGGCTGCTCCACATCCTAAGCCATCGACGCCGTCAGACCAAGATGTGAGGCGACCACCTCCACCCTCGCTCGCCTGGCTCTACATCCTAGCCATCGCAACGCCGTAGAACAAAGATGTGAGCCGTGGACCGCCTCCACCCTCGCTTGCGGCTTACACGCTCCTAGCCAGTTCGGACCCGCCCGTAGACAAGATGTGCAGGCGCGCCGCCTCCACCCTCAACGCTCGCTGCTTCACGAAGTCCTAGCCCCATCGACGCCGTAACAAGATGTGAGGCGACCCCCCACCCATCGCTCGCTGCTTCTAGCATCCTAGCCATCGACGCCCCGTAGACAAGATGTGAGGTGACTCGCCCTCCCACCCCGACTGCTGCTTACACGTCCTACGCCATCGACGCCGTAGACAAATGTGAAAAGCGACCGCCGCCAACCTCGCCTCGCTGCTTCCCACCATACCTAGGCCATCGACCGCCCGTAGACAAGATGTGCAGCGAGACCGCCTCCACCCCTCGCTCGCTACTTCTACATCCTAGCCATCGACGCCGGCTGAGACAAGAATGGAGGCGAACGGCAGCAAATCGCGAGCGCACCCGCGAAAAAGATTGAAAAGTTGATGCATTCATGGTTTATCCACAGGTCCTATGAAAAAGTCCTGAGTTGAGGGATGTCCTTGAAAAAGTACTTGAATTTAGTAAATGTTGATTTTGCTGCTTGAAACAATGATCCTTGAATTTCCACGAAAATGTCCCTTGCAATTTTTAGCAAAGCAATGCGACTTGCCGCTAATAAAAAGAAAATTTCTGACCATCAATAATGCGTGCAAACTCAAATAAAAAATGGTGATATGAGCCTTAAAAAAAGCTATAGACACGATAGACAGTTGAATGATCATCAACAAATCGTACATAAAAGTCCAGTAAAATCAGTCAGTAAATCAAGGTAGAGTTGATAGAAAGCTGAGCAGTGTTTAGAAGTTTATTAAGTGATCCAGCGTAAAGTTTTAGAGCGTACATGCAGTGGATTAAGAATGCAGGTATCTAAATTAACTAGGTTATGTTTTGTTCGCTGATGAATTCCGATAAAAATGGTCTGATAAAATGTCCGTTGAATTTCCGATAAAAATGTCCTGAAAAGTCCTAGAAAAACATTACAGTCCTCCTTATCTAACAACGATGTAGCGGCACCCGCCACGCCGCCCACGCGCCGAACGATAGAAATGACGGTTGAGGTCGTTTTCACGCCCGCACTCGCGAGTGAAAACTACGAAATGACGACGGCGCCCTCCCGATTGGACCACGATGTGACGCTTCCCCCTTATGGTTGCGCCATCGTACTCTGAAAAAAAATTTGTACTGCAGGTAAATGATTTTACCACGGATAAAAATTAATGCTGCGACGAGGCCCCGCTGGTTGCGCGTACAAAACGCTAGTTCTTAACTGCAACTAAACAAGAAAAGATGTGACCGTAGTCCCGCCCGTGCGAAGAATCACAAATTAGAAACAAACGCCGCACGACGTATGTAAGGCATCCCCGCGCGTTAACGCGAGGTTTGTTCCCAGCGTATATTGTTTTCTTTCGCCGCCTCGCAGCTACCTATATCAATGACCCATAAGACGGTAACTTCGCCTAATAAATTCATTTTGATAAATTAACCTGAAAACACAAGCTCTCGCACGGAGGATAAGTTTCACTGTCTTTACGTTCCCAACCACGATCCGTGTTGCTTGCGAGCCGATTGAAGGTTTACTATGTGATAAGAAAATAAAAATGGGGCAATTCTCAGAAAAACAAACTTTATTCTCATTGTTGTGAGAGGAAGGAACGCGTCACGTCTGACGTCACTGTAAAACAGTGATGAGCGTTGATGTGCGTAATGATGAAGAAGAACTTGTGTGGTAAAACTGTATAACTTTTGAAATATCGTACACTGTGTACGCCACCTCATCAGACAATCACGCAAAACAGACAAGAAACGCCGCATCACCGCGCATACGCGCGTGTGCCCAGCTCGCTGCCAGTACCCAGAATCCTCCCAATCACACACCACTCTCTCTCTTGTTCAGATTCGTACGCGGAAATGTACATATGGTCGACATCTGTATACGTGTCAACCTCACATCCGCAACATATCCGCGCCGTACCCAACCTAACATAATTTCTCACTCGTATAGCCAAACGTCCAAACCCTTCTCCATCTACAAACAAAACTATCTACGGTTGTACTAATTCAATGTGGACATCTGTACAACATAGGTAAAGAGACGTTACATTTACTCCACCTTCACAAAACGATGATCCGCATTCATCGCATTCAGCGTCCTCGCTGCTCTACCCTTTAACCTGAATCTAACCAATAAAAAAAAACTACCCTGATATCTTCCTCAACTCAACCCCAACGAGAAAAACGTGCTTAGTCAAATTTTCCACTGCACATTCTGTAATGCTATAGATCCCCACTATCCTTACCACTCGCACGCACACCTAACTGTGTGTCGCCATTATAACCGTGTGTCCCTGTCCCGTGATAACGTATAACTAAACCTGGCTCTGTCTCACTGCAACCCGAGGTGCTGTCACACTCCACACAAGGAAATGTAAGACGATGAACTCCCAGAAGTGCGTTGGATTCCATTCGAAGGGGATTATGCGACTCCAACGCTCCTATACCTGTTCCTTGAACGATAGCTGATCTGACAATCTGGCGATGACCGGCAAACTACTTTCCTAGAAACGGACAGTAAACAACTGCAACAATGCAACTATCCCTCATTAATATGATCAATGCTAAACTGTTGACAAGCATGTACAACTGCCTTGCCGAGACTTCCAATCCCTTTAAATCAATTGGCCCAATAATGATTTAAATGCGGTACATTATATTGACCAGCTTCATAAGTTCCCGAAAAGACGACGATCTAAATCCGTATCCTTATACAAATTTCTCTGCGAACAATCGAAGCATGCATATTAATTTCGTACTACATTCCTTTTTAAATGTCCGTGTCA
>NW_014578276.1:54937-62685 GCF_000485595.1 Priapulus caudatus
GGGGGCATGCCCCCCAGGAAATTTTTGAAAAAATGCTGCAATTTGGTGCATTCCAAGCTATTTTGAACACATTGTATGAGACTCTTGCATCTCTTTTTCAAGTTGTCAAAAGTTTCGTCAGTGAGGCGGTGTTTTGGACAAATTTCTGTGTGGCGGCTGAGAATTTGAGCGAGGTGGTGGCCCGCCTCACTCGTGTCAATGCTTTTATCGGGGAAACACTGAGGCCTATAGTGCCTGTTCCGGCTAGACACCAGCAAAGCATAAATGTGAACCGGTGATCGAAACAAACAAAGACAAAAATTCACGAAAACAAAACTTTATTCTTGTCTTCAACTAGAATCGTCGTCAACCATGTCAAACTCAAGACTCACGCACGTTAGAATTAATTCCTCGTTAATCGATAAACGCTCGTTAACACCGAATAGCGGCGAAAATCTCGCTGCAAAGACTACGGCCATCGGAAGCACTGCAATTAAAACCTAAATGTCGATGTATTCCATGTCATTGCAATTCAGTTTCTAGCAACGTTCACACAAATACCTACCGTTATGTGGAAATATCGAAATTCGTGTCTACCCAAGATAGCAGTTATCTACTGACAGCATTGACATGGACTAGAATCGATAGAATAGAAACCGGGGCGACGATTCGATAAATTTTTCTACACATTTGCCTGTCTATTACATCAAGTCAAGCGTTGCCCTATCAAGTTGCTAGTCAAGCCTATCTCTGCCGTTTATTTTAATTATCAATGACCTTAATTGCTTACCAGTGGTAATTTTTCTACACATTCGCGTGTGTCTATTACATGAAGTCAAACATTGCAAGGAAGCCCATCTTTATCATTTATTAATCGTTAATCAATCGCCCTAATTGCTAATTAAACTAATTAACTAAAGCAATTGCTAAGCTTACCAACGGTCTGCTATACTGCGGTGTGTCTATCGGTACGACACTGATTAAGGTATGCACCCAGCGAAGCGATACATGTGCTTTGGCCTAAACATGCGCCGTAACGTCGTAAACTTACACACACGACGGCGCGGTGAAATACAGACCACGCTCCAATTATAATATTCAGACGGCGAGATTAACAGCTGAACCCAATCAAAGTGCAATCTCGAAGAAACGACACTACTTTGACATCATTTTGCTGCACCAACGTAATAAGAACTCGCTATTAGTATACCATGTTTAGAATAGCGTCCTCAGTCTTACACGACCGTTCACCGAACAATGCGACTGTTCAATGAAGAATGTGACCGTTCGACGAACAACACGACTGTTAAATGAACAACGTGATTGTTCAACGAACAACACAAATGTTTCACGAACAATGCGACCGTTCTACGAACAACACAACTGTTAAATGAACGTAAGAAGGTTTCGCCACGGGACGTCGCGGCCGCGATCGTCGCAAACCTCCCGCGGAACGACGTGACAGAGGAAGGCGCGGAGGTCGCCGGACCGGGGTTCGTGAACGTGCGTCTGCGTCGTTCGTTCGTCGCCCGTCGCCTCGCCGACGCGCTCGCCCGCGGACCCCGCGCTCCGGCCGCGCGCCGCCTCCGCCGCGTCTGCATCGACATGTCGTCGCCGAACGTCGCCAGGGAGATGCACGTCGGCCATCTTCGGTCGACGATCATCGGGGAGGGAGTAGCCCGGCTGCTCGCGTTCGTCGGACACGAGGTCGAGAAAGTCAACCACGTCGGCGACTGGGGGACACAGTTCGGGATGCTCATCGCTCATCTCGCCGATTGTTTCCCCGACTACAACTACAAGACCTCTCCCCCGACACCACTTCCTATTGCCGATTTGCAGTCGTTCTACCGCGAGTCGAAGGTGCGGTTCGATAAGGACGAGGAGTTCAAGCGGCGCGCGTACGCGGAGGTCGTGCGGCTTCAGCGCGGCGACGCGGACGCGACGCGCGCGTGGAGTCTCATCTGCGACGTGTCGCGTTGCGACTTCGAGCGGATCTACGAGCGCCTCGGGATCTCGGACCTCGTCGAGCGCGGCGAGTCGTTCTACCAGTCGCGCATGGTCGACGTCGTGCGCGAGCTGGAAGAGCGAGGACTGCTCCAGGAGGACGAGGGACGCAAGATCATGTTCCCGCCCGGACGCCCGATCCCGCTCACCGTCGTCAAGTCGGACGGAGGCTACACGTACGACACGTCGGACCTCGCGGCGATCCGGCACCGCATCGTCGAGGACCGCCGCGACTGGATCGTGTACGTCGTCGACAGCGGACAGGGAGTGCACTTGGAGAACGTGTTCGCGGGGGCGGCGATGGCCGGCTGGTACGACCTGGAGCGGGAGCGCGTGCAGCACGTCGGATTCGGCGTCGTCCTCGGCGACGACCGGAAGAAGTTCAAGACGCGCTCCGGCGCGACGGTCCGCCTCAGCGATCTCCTCGACGAGGGGGTGAGGCGGGCGGACGCGAAGCTCCGCGAGAAGGAGCGCGAGAAGGCGTTGACGGAAGAGGAGCTGAGGAGGGCACGGGACGCGATCGCGTACGGGTGCATGAAGTACGCCGACCTCTCGCACTGCCGCACGAACGACTACGTGTTCTCGTTCGACAAGATGCTGGAGGACCACGGAAACACGGCCGTCTACCTCCTCTATGCGCACGCGAGGATCAAATCGATCGCGCGCTCGGCCGGGGTGGACGTCGCCGCGGAAACCGCGCGCGGCACCTCCGTGTCGCTCGCTCACGAGCGGGAATGGCGGCTCGCGAAGACGCTACTGCTGTTCGGCGAAGTCGTGGCGCGCGCCGCCGACGATCTGATGCTGCATTCGATCTGCGAGTACATGTACGACATCGCCTGTCGCTTCTCGGAGTTCTACGAGCGCTGCTACTGCATCGAGCGTCGGGAGGACGGGACGGTCGCGAAAGCGCAGTCAACGTGGGACGCGTGCTGCTGTGCGAGGCGACTGCAGCCACCCCGGTCGCGTGCGCTGCTCCACAGTCCGTAGGCCATCCGACTGCCGTAGACAAAGGATGTGAGGGCGACACCCTCCACCGGCTCTCGAGCTGCGCTGGCTTCTACATCCTAGGCCATCGACGGGCCAGGCTAGACAAGATTGAGGGCGACCGGCCTCCACCTACGCTCGCGCTGCTTCCACAGTCCTAGCATCGACGCGCACCAGCGCGATACGACAGAGATCGTGAGGTGACGCGCCCCTCCCGACCTCCGACTTGCTTGGCTTCACACGTGCCTAGCCATCGACGGCCGTAGACAAGATGCTGAGGCGGCCGCGTCCCAAGCTCGCTCTGCTGTTTCGCACATCCTAGCCAATCGAGACGTCATCGCGTAGACAAGATGTGAGGCGACGCGCCTGGCCACCCTCCGCTCGCGTGGCTTACCACATCCTAGCCATCGACGCGCGACTCGGAGACAAGATGTGCAGCGACCGACCTGCGCCACCCCTCGCTGTCGCTGGACTCCACATCCTAGGCCATCGACGCCGTAGACAAGATGTGAGGAAGGACCTGCCTCCACCCTCAGCTCCGCTAGCTTCTACATCCATAAGACCATACTCGCCCTAAGACGCCGAATAGACAAGAATATGGGCAGGCGACGGAGAATGCCGCACGACCCTAGCGGAGAGAAGAAGCGATCTGAAAAGTCATGATTCATTAGGTTCGCACAGTGCCTTTCGAAAAGGTCCTTGAATTTGAGGGGAGTACCCTTCGAAAGAGTACATTGAATATTAGTAAATGTTCGATTTTGTTGGCTATGAAAATGTCCTTGAATTTCAGCGAAAATGTCCTTGAACTTTTAGAAAGAGCACACATTGCCTGGTAGATACAAAAGAATATTTTGTACCAATCAATAATAAGTGCAAACGGCTCAATAAAAATAATATCGCGTTTATAGCTTAAAAACGCCTATAGACCACGATAGACGAGTTGAATGATGATCACGAATATTAAGTATAGTTCAGTAAAATCAGGTCAGTAAAATCCAAAGGTATGTTGTAAGAAGTGACAGTGTTTATGAAGGGTTGTCATTATGATGACAGGTAAGTTTTTAAGAAGAGGTGACATGCAGTGATCTTAAACGAAATGGGGCTTATTAAATTAACTCAGGGTATGTTTTGTTCTGTGTATGAATTCCGAATAAAATGCCTGATAAAATGTCCTTGAATTTCCGATAAAATGTCCTTGGAAAAGTCTTGGAAAAAATCTACAGTCGCTCCTGCTGATTAAAAAACATGTAAGGCGCCACGCGCGCCACGCCCGACGCGCAGGACACGATAGAAATGACGCGGTTTGAGGTGTTTTGCACAGCGCGCGCGAGTAGCGAAAGATAGAAATGACTGCGATGTGGACACGATGTGACGGCTTCTCCACCTATGGTTGGCCATGCGTCAGCCTGAAAAAAAATTTGTACTGCAGGCCTAAATGATCTTTTACGCAACGGATAAATTATGTGCGACGAGGCCCCGTGGTTGGGTACGAAAAGCGGCTAATTGTCTACCTGCAATAACAAGAAAAGATGTGAGGTAGTCCCCCGCGTGCGAAAGAATAGAAACAAAATAGAACAACGCCGACGACGTAATGTTAAGGCATCCCACCCGCGTAACTGCGAGCTGTTCCGTAGTATTTGGTTTTTCTTTCGCGCGCTCGCAGTAGCTATATATGACGTATTAACGTCGCAACGATGTAAAGACTATTTGTAATAAATTCATTTGATTTAAATTAATGAAAACACAAGTTCTCCGCCGCGAGATAATGTTTACTGTCTTTACGGTCGCCAACGCCACCGATCCCGTGTTGCTTGGCCGGCGGATTTGAAGTTTTACTAGTGAATAGAAAATAAAAATGGCAATTCTCCGAAACAAAGCTTATCATTGCTTCATTGTTTGAAGATGGAAGTGAACGGGCTCACGTGTGAGTGTCACACGTATGTGTATGCATGCACGTGAAGAGGAGAGTGCATGTGATATCGGCTCATTATATAAATTTTACACGCGACTATAAGCGCGCTGTGTGATGCATGAAACGCGTCAGCAAATCTGGGCTTTACCAACCGACAATTAGCGTAGGTCCAACCATCCGCAGATGAAGACGGGATACCAGAGAAGTGTTCCTGAGCAGGAATGTGTTGATCCGCTAACCGCTGAGCAATGGATCTTGCGCAGAGTCCGCGGAAAGGCGCACGCGGCCAGCCATATATATTCCGATTCTAAGGTATAGTATACTTAGTATATCATGATGATTATGTATTATATTATGCGTTTATTAGTATTTCTTGTCATCTTTGTACATTTCCTTTCAGATAATTCTCTTCACCCAAAAGCATTACCCGAGCCTGCGCTCAAAGTTGCCTTCAGTCCGCTTCTCACTACGTGGGGGAAAAGGGTATATGAAACAGACCCTAGGTTTCCGCTGGCCAAAAAAAGTCTGTGAGGTGGTAAATGTTTTTTTTTGTGATGTCTTTTGCGCGTTTCGAGGTCCCTAGCAAAGCGAGCAATGCACAGGTGCTGGCCCAAGCCTAGGGGGTCCGGGGCCAATGCCCCCCAGGAAATTTTGGCAAAAAATCTGCGCAATTTGGTGGCATTTCCCAAGCTATTTGAACACATTCGTATGAGACTCCCTGGGCATCTCGTTTTTCCAAGGTTGTCAAACGTTTCGTTCAGTGAGGCGGGTTGTTTTGGACAAATTTCTGGTGTGGCCGGCTGAAAGAATTTGAGGCGAGGTGGTGGCCCGCCTCACTCGGTGTCAATGTTTTATCACGCGCCTCAGCGGCGTATATGCGACCGCCGACGTAGCGCCGCCCGACGGCGCAACTTCTCGCGGCGGAAAAAACGGAAGCACGCGCGTAGCAATAAACTCGAGAACGAAATTGCTACCAAGGACGTTATAACGCCGAAGCCTAAGCGGGAGACGATGTACCGAGAGAAAATGATAGGCCAGTCCAAGGCCGGCATGTCTCGGAGTCCGGAGGACGCTGTGCCCGCGATAGGTCACACAAAGCAGATCGGTAGAAGGACAAAAGATCGGATCATTAATCTAGAACATGATGCGTGGGAAGTGCAAACGCGATGGGTATCCAGTGCGATTTAGACAGACCGTCTCCGACGAGATTACGAGCGGTCAAGCTTTGATGTAGCGGACTCGGAGGTGGCCCAGCCTCAATGCTCTAGGCGCGGATTCCCCCACCGGCCGTGATTAGAATGTAGGGGGCCGTGCCTGGTGTGCTGATGGGGCAGTGCGCGTGGCGCAGACCGGGCGAAGCGATCGTGGGAGGCGGGAAGGAACCGTAGAGTAGGTCAGGACGGGGGATGAGTCGTCCAGCGGGGGCAAGGCAGATGACGCGGCGCGCCCCGGCACCCAGGGCACCGTCGACGCGCGGCGCGACCGGACCGACCGACGCCCGACCCCGTGACCGGGCACGGTAAGTCGAGGACCAAACCGAAACTTATGGAAGTAAGTTTGTCCTGATGGCTCCGCTGAGGACTGTTGGTATGGGCGAGGCGCCCCACCACGCGACAGCTGGCCAGGTAGTGTGCCTGCGTCTCACATGAACGGAGAGATCATCTGGCTCGCCCGAGCAGCTCTGCGACCAGGAGTAGCCGCAAGGCGCATCCTCTCGAAAGCCCGCAGCTCTCGCACTAGTGGGCGCCCGTCCACTCAAGGGGTACCGATAGCGCGCAAGAAGGGATGTGCGCAGCTGAGTAATTGCGGGAGCCGACTCGTCGCGCGGGAGAGCGGGAGGGGGCGCAGATGCTTGATGGAGTAGCGAGGGCAGGGACCTGCGGGGCTGGGCCGCGGGGATCAGGGGATGTCGCACGCAGACCACACGAAGTTCAATTAGTACGCATTGTGGTCTCGAGGAAGGAGACGAGAACGCCTGAGAGTTTCGAGGATGTGCCAGGTCAGACTGTCCGAGCGGCCGATTAGCCGCGCGACGGCGCCGCGCAACCGGCGCGCTGGCGTGGTAGATCGACGACATTCCGATCGTTAGCCAGAAGACTATGATGCGAGACAGCTGTCTGCACATTGTTCCTTATGCCCGATTGAGGGAACGGTTGGTACAGGGCGAACGGCCGGCGTGAGGGAATGTCCCAGCGCAACGCCGGCCCCGCGGACAATGCGCCTCGGGATCGCCTGAAAAAGGCGGCTGCGGAGGGCGTTGAGCATACGGCCTCCCGTCATGGGTGTCGAAGGAGACCAGGAGCACGGGAGGTCCGTCCTTTCCAAAGGGCACGAGAGTCGACTTGGCCCGGCACGAACGGCATGATTCTCCCGAACGGGCGGGGCACGGGCGCGCGCGAAGCAGCTAGCTGTAGGTTCCAGCCACACACAGACGGGTCGTCTAAATCGCTGGAAGAGTGGATGCGGCACTTAGCGCGGGCGCAGAGAATTCAAGCAGAGCTGCCCGGGCAGCAAGGGACGCGCGACGGCAGAGCAACCTTGGGCGGGGCGCAGGCACCAGGGAACGATAGATGGCTGAAAAAGGAGCGAAGGAACGGCCCGGGAGTCCGATGAAGGGATGGGAGAAAGATTCGAGCCCGTGTGGAGCGCGACGTGACTGCAGACGAGAAATGGGTATTGGGCGGGGTGCCCGAGTCGTAAATGCGAGAAGTGAGCCGGTGGTAGGTGGCGCGAGGTGGGATGATAAGACTACGCGGAAGCTTCCTGAAAGTGCGCGGGGCCTAGCGGTGCCCACAGATCGAGAGGAAGCGGTCGATCGACCCATACAACGGCGGCGCGGGGCTGCTCTAGAGGGTGTACGGGGGGTCGG
>NW_014578276.1:62695-64539 GCF_000485595.1 Priapulus caudatus
GAAGCGCCGCCATATCTGGCCCAAATTTGGGTCCGGCAGAGACCCTATAGAACAGATTAGTGTTCTATTGTCTCTGGGTTTGGTTTGCAAAGCCGAGAACAGACCACTATTAAATCCTCCATAGGATCCATCGTTTTAAGAATTGAATTTCAGGAGCTGAAAAATAGTACTTCGACCGTTTTCGGCCGAGTGGAAATATTAAAGCTAGGTAGCCATGTACTTCAGCTGTGCACCATTAGAGTTATGACATGTTGTCCGGCGTTTCTAAAAAATATCGCGAATTTCCAAACCGACACCACATTTGTGCCTGAAAAACAGTCGTGCAGTCGGATAGGGGCCATACATTGAAAGAATTCGTTTTAAATTACCAGTAACCATCTACCCATCTCCATGTGCATGTCATTGTCATACACGATAGCCAGCCTAAATAATGCAACCACAAAACATCACGTCAGCTTTAGTGCACGAGCTGCGGGCCTGCCGATTGGTCGGCAGATGACGCGTCACATCCTCTAGTCTAACAGGTTCTACACTTGCAAATCATTTTCCATAGGCGGCCATACTTACGAAAGAATTCCCATAAATCAGCAGAAGTTTTTTTTAGAAATAACAATGTCATCTTCTGAATCCAAGTCGCAAGTGACACCATGTATGTTATTAACAAAAATTCTATCATTTTTCGTGTAAACATCATTTTCTCAGCACACACTCGAAATGGCCAATTTACAATGTGAATCTGCACAAAAAAGTAGGCTTTCTTTGAAAATTCCTCGGCCGCAAACGCAACGCACCTCGGACGAGCTGTTTACACTGTCGGATTCAGAAAAGATTCTAGTTTCTGAAATTAACAATTGCAAAAAGTTCTAATCCTTTCTAATGAGAAATACAAAATTCAAGCGCATGCACACTCAAATACGATCTCATTCTGAAACTGTCACAATCATAGATATCATATAACAACTAGTTGTTATATGATATCTATGGTCACAATGCTCATTCGTCGATTTGCCATCGTCATACCAACAGGGTAATGAACCGGAAGTGATTTAATAGTGGTGACGTGTCAGCCGTTTCAGCTGATTATGGGGTAATGCTATCCCCCGGGCGTGGAGGGACACCGCAACGTGGCAACACTAGTATTAGGATTAATATTATTAGTATTAGCATTAGTATCAGTATTAGTATTAGTATTAATATTAGTATTAGTATTAGTATTAGGTTAGGGTTAGGGTTAGGATTAGGGTTAGGGTTAGGGTTAGGCCGTTAGGGTTATGGTTGGGGTTAGGGTTAGGGTTAGGGTTAGGGTTAGGGTTAGAGTTTTTGCATCATGATATCTGTCCCCACACCATAGATTAATTTTTGTGGATCACAGCCCTTATATATAGCGCTCCGAGATATATATATATTTAGTGTTAGGGTTAGCGTTGGCGGTGTTGGAGTTAGTGTTACCGGATGAGCAATGATTTTGAAGTATACGTCAACTGTATCACGTGACCGTCCCTCCACGCCCGAAGGATAGCAACACCCCTCATTATGGTCCGTCCATAGATGGCGCCCTTGAGGCGAACAGCGCACAGCCAATCCCAAGGCCTATAGATAAACACACGTTTATTTATAGGCCTTGGCCAATCCACTTCCTCTCCTTGTTATATTTAGCTCCTTGTCTTGATGGAATGTAAGGGTTACATGTTTGGTGCGTGATGGTGTGGAGCAAACAATTTCACCTGATAGAATTTCTTAAGAAAACTCTGTATAGGAAAAAAAAAAAAATTGTGGATAGTGATTGCATTGTCAGTCTAGCATGTGATCACTTGACATTGTGTTTGTATCGCTTTTCACCTTTT
>NW_014578276.1:64549-87049 GCF_000485595.1 Priapulus caudatus
TACAAACAAGAATAGTTTAACTAAGGAAACGAAGACATATATATATATATATATATATATATATATATTTACATAGACGCTGCGGACACCTTGTTTACTAGCATCCCGCTGAGCTTTGGTCGTCAGCATTAAACGCTCGGAATTTCCCCGAAAAGTCGCAAAAACGAATTTTTTTATGAAACAAAAAACACTAACGAGAATGTAATGATCCACTTCGACCGCGCCACCCCTAACCAAGTGTCACGTAGCTTTGCTGACCAATCACATTGCCGGAGCAGTCACGGTTGGCCACTTGAATTGTTCTGACATAAAAACGTTCTGGAAAAATTCGGCCAGCGAAAGCAGAAAGCAGTTTAACTATCGATAAGATGACGTCATCGTATCCGGCTGCTCACTTCTTTTAATGTACCGACAGATGGCGGAAAAGGCATAATTTATCTCTGTTGGTTGCATCAGAGATATCTTTGACGTACGAGAAATGTTGAAGCAGCACAAGATATAAACGAATACCAAGGGATCCGATTTAACGTAACCGTTATTTTATTATTACACCCAACCATACCCATCCATTGATGAAATTGCATCTGAAAGATTACTATCTATCTCACGATTTAACCTCAATGAATCCAATTGAAATGATTTGATCAAAATTTCATCTATCAATGATGCAATATATAATTATATATATATACCGTAATTTTTTCGGCCAATTTATTGCATGAATTTATGGTAATACATTATCGTATACTTACTCATTGATTATTGTAGCGGAATATGGCGAACTTATTCTAATATCTTTAGGTTAAAACTTATTAGGATATGGAATTGAACGTATCATCATAACATCCTTCTAACAACAGCATTCCAGTGTTAAACCAGGCGCCATCCCGTATTCACGTGGGTTAGGTTGTGACGCAATAATAAACAGCAATTAGTGACGCAATCAAATATCAATGCGTGCAACGCTGATTAGCTGACGTCACGGTAATCCGTGAGTGACGTCATTCGCAACTATATGCTAATCGACTACGAACCAAAATTCGAAATTCATTCGCACTCTGTCACGTGATCGCCTGAGCACGTGACATATTAAACCAACATGGCGGCGACAGTTAACAATGTCCGTTAGATGACATGTGACGTCGGGGTCGTGGCATTGAGTTTCGATGACCTTGAGTCTACGAGCCTGCCCTCATTAGTAAAACTGCAACGAGAATTCATATATATAAACACGGACACTCCATGTGCCCTTAATCACACCCACACACACACACACACACACACACACACACACACACACACACACACACACACACACACACACACACACCAACACACACACACACACACACCACAGCAATCCAAGAGATTTGGAAGGTTAGTGATCAAGTTAAATTCTTGGGAGACAGGTGCATGAAATTATGCCAGAGAATGAATTTCAAGGCACGTGTCATAAGTTGTGGGAATATGAATTCGGGGATCGGTTAACAGTCCAGCGGCTTAGTCTAAGGCTGAATGGGTCAGGATAAGACTCAAATATGGAAGAAATACTTTACGGCGGACAAGTGGTAGTGAACATTTTTAAGGGGTAAAGTCAATCATCTATGTGGTAGATGGTCTCGTTCGAGTTTATCTTACGCCAAAGGAGGCCAGTGATCCGTGGCGGTTGCATGCATTCTCCCCATTACAATTGATAGCTTGTGTCATTCGTGCAGTTCTCTTTGGCTCTTACACCAGTTGCTTCTGTAGATGTAGAAATGGTTCGTTATTGCACGTGTAGATGGCGATATACTCTAGAATTTTAGACTGTATTATGATAATAAGTGCATGAATAATAGTAGGTACCTACTAATTTCTATAATCACGCATTCACATTTGTCGTAAACAACAGTGAGTTTCGAAATCGTTATTTTTGACCGCTGATAGACACCCCGCGATTTGCTACACCTTGACGAAGTTGCGCATTTTCTTCATTTATTTTGCAAGTTACAGACGAAGCGCTAATTAGAAAAGTCTAAATTATATTTATACCTAACTGCAATTTAACCGAACGCTTTTATTTAGGACAAATTCGTCCACATGGATTAAACTAAGAGTTGTGTATCGATATTGCAATCCTCCTCGTCTTAAATTAATACATAGACAAAGAGCGTATAAAGAAGGCCTTATTTATACGCTCTTGACAAGACACACCTCGGTCTGTAGCTTGCAGCCAAATGTTTCGATGCGCAACTTTGTCAGTGGATGCGCGTGTAGTGGCGCCACCGTCGTTGTACGCAACGGTATAGCCGTCAGTTTTAAAACATTAAAAGAATATTTCGAAAGAATACTGACAAATGAATTTTTTATGTAGCGTAATTTACGTACCTAAACTATATATATATAATCGATTTTAGCTGAAAATATTTAATATGCAATTAACCTATTTAATTGCGGAGCATCCTGGCCTCGTGTTTGATTAACTCCGCCATGTTGAATTTTGGTCTCGCCTTCTCTTTCTGGCCTGCCTTTACATTACCAGTTTACCACCCTAATAATTACCCACATCCTCCACCACCAACATCATTATCGTTTCCATCGCCATCAGCGACATCATCATGATAGTCGTCGTCATCGTTGTCGTCATTATCACCACTATCATCGACATCATCATCATCATTATCGTTGTCGTTGTCATCGCCGTCAATAGCTCCACCATTATCACTATCATCATCGTGATCATCGACGTCATTATCACTATCGTCATCATCAATCATCGTCGTATCACTATCTCCATCATCATCATCATTCATCATCATTAATCACCATCATCATCATCATCGTCATCATCGTCGTCATCATCATCGCTCGTCCACCTTACCTGGTCGTTGGTCCTCGGTACAGGAAGAGCCAGTAGCTGGGCATGTCCTTACATAACTCAGCAATGTCATCACCGGGCGATATCCGTAAGTACTAGAGGTCGATACGGAACGTCTGTCGTACCCCATGTCGATGTATTCTCTGGAATGGGGGCGCTCATACCTCCTGGTGGTGAATGAAGGGGAAGGGTAGGCGTTAGACAAGCTATGTTCTCATGAGCACATCTGTACAGTGTCAGAGCGTAGCCATATGCCGAAATTTATCCAGATCAAGTTGTGTTCATAAAGGTGGTGTGTGTGTCTGCGAGGCTAGACATACATAGATAAACGACAACATACATACAACACATATCAACACAGACACCACATACACACAAACACATGTCAACACATATGAACACATACACAACATACCTACACACAACATATGTTAACACATACACAACATACATACAACATATGTCAACAAAATTACAAAATATACTTACAACACATTAACACATTCACAACTTATATACAAAATATGCAAACAAAAATATGTATACAACATATAACAACACAAAACTGCCATGCATATAACAGATATCAATATATAATACACGCCATACGTTCAACGTATATCAACACATATGTATCAAAACCGCATGTATCAAACATAGAAATATACGCCACAACATTAACAACACATACACGCCCATACATACAACATATATCAGTAAAGTACGCAACACAAAATGTGATTATCAGAATTCAAAATAATATTATTATTAAGAGGATATTTTCTTGCATTGTTATTGATCTGTTAGAGCTAGGGAAAATGGTTAGGGTTAGGGTTAGGATAAGTTAGGTAGCAGTTGGGTTAGTGTTAGGCTAAGGATTTTGACGGAAGGAAGGCCGTTTTCCCTCTCGCTCTACTCAATTCCTCGATTGCTCACGACACGGCCTAGCGACGCTGCTGCCACCTACAGGGAGGATGACTCACCGTCATAGGCGCGATGTCTGCGCGCGAATTCTCGTAAGTGCTATCCAAGATCGGGTCGAGTCTTTTGATGTAGCAGATGCCGCGTAGCGATTCTTCTGCGCCAGAAAACCCTGCAATCGTAGAGAAATACTGCTGGTGTAAACAGCCCGCCCGACGCCGCGCTCGTAGAACTGTGGGTTTCACATTACATCACATACAGTTCACATCACATAACGGGCGTTATGTAAAACTTTTTAAGTTTTACTGAGAGCAGAAAATGACGTTGAAATCGCTCGTCATCTTGTAAAATTAATGCAATTGTATTATGAACAACTTTATTTTGCCTAACGATGACGCCATCGAATGCAACTATCATGCTATTTGAACGACCGACTAGCAAATAACAATTAAAGAACAGTTTGTTAAGATATCAAGTTTAAGAATAATTTAAATAGTAATAATGATAATAATAATAATAATAATAATAATATATAATAACAATAACAATAATAGTAATAATGACAATAATAATAATAACACCCTGCTGTAATATATGAACAATAATAATAATAATAATAATAATTAATAACAATATTAATAATAAATAATAATAATACCGTGCTGTAGTCGTGCAGGTTGTCCGTCATACCCATAGTCATACCGCAGATGCTATGGTCTCCGCCAGGCGTGCGCTGTATGCGCATGACATCATTAAAAATTACGTCATAGTCTATCTTACATCGTCATCACAACGGCCGTGTAGTGACGCTCAAGAAACCCGGCTGCTGACGACAGAACGTGATGTCACGAGACGGGAAGATGCGGAAGCGGTTGTCATGGAAACGTGCGAACCGAGTACTGCCTATGTGCGTTTGGTGGGACGGTGCGGGTGAAGATGAAGGTTGCGACCACTGCCCCCCCCCCCCCAACAACAAAATATTCACGCTTTTATGCTGAAACGTTGAGAATTTCGCAAATTTCCGCGTGTTATCTAAAGGAGGAAATAAGAGCAGAAAAATAGTCTGTGAATGAAGCACGGTCGAGAGTATGTTATTGCATTGTGAAACGCGCACGCGGCGCGCGCGTGTTTGTGTGTGTGTGTGCGTGTGCGTGTGCGCGCGCGTGTGTGTGCGTGTGCGTGTGCGTGTGCGTTGTGCGTGTGCGTGTGCGTGTGCGTGTTCGCTGCGCGTGTGCGTGTTGCGTGTGCGTGCGCGTGCGTGTGTGTGTTTATGTGTGTGACGTCACACTCACCTCGTCTGCCGTTAACGCTGCACAGCATGGCAGCAACAATCAGTGACGTCAGCATCGTCATCGTCTTTGCAATCGGCGCCGAAAAGTAACACTATATTGATATCTGAATGCAAATCAAAAAATGATGAATCGTAGCCAATGTTATAAATTAATCAATAACAAATGTCAATAAATCGCTAATTAATAGCACCGATCGACCATGATGGTGTAGTAGATGTGTGAGCGTGCGCCAGTATGTGTGCGTGTGCGTGTGCGTGTGCGTGCTGTGC
Organism: Priapulus caudatus; assembly: GCF_000485595.1. Classification (NCBI taxonomy): domain Eukaryota; kingdom Metazoa; phylum Priapulida; class Priapulimorpha; order Priapulimorphida; family Priapulidae; genus Priapulus; species Priapulus caudatus. The sequence continues at coordinate 69,889 of NW_014578276.1, forward strand.
GTGTGCGTGCGCGTTGCGGCGTGCTGCGTGCGCGTGAAGCGATGTGCGTGCGAGCGGGCGAGCGTGCCTGTGCGTGTGCGTGTGTGTATGCCTGCGCGTGCACGGGCGCGGCAGGTGTGTGTGTGTGTGTGTGTGTGTGTGTGTGTGTGTGTGTGTGTGTGTGTGTGCGTGCGTGTACGTGTGAGTGTGCGTGCGTTTGTATGTTCCATGCTGTCGAGATTAAAATTATTGAAATCATACGCACTTAATTTCCTGCCGACTGAGTTGTATGATGAAATTTCGTTCCACTGGGATTTCAATTCGGTTATTTCACTGCTTGGTCGTGTTAATTATAACGACATCAGTGATTCTGCTGCGGCTAACAGTACACTGCTGCTGCTGTAACTACTGCTGCTGCTGCTGTTACATACTACTGCTGCTGCTGCTGCTGGTACTACTACTGCTGCTGCTGCTACTCTGCTGCTGCTGTCTCTACTGCTGCTGCTGCTACTACTACTGCTGCTGCTGCTGCTACTACTACTGTCAGCTGCTGCTGCTGACCTGCTCTGCTGCTGCTGTTACTGCTGCTATTGCTGCCTGCTGCTGCTACTGCGCGGCTGCTGCTGTGCTGCTGCTGATACTGCTGCTGTACTGCTGCTGCTGCTACAACTTCTACTACTAACTACTAATTTTTTATTACATTACGTGACTGTGTAAGCCGCTTTAGGGATGCTTACTGGACTTACTAGTCTCTCTTCCCGTCACAGCGTTGCAACATCTGATCTTTATGTCACTGCGCAAACGCTGAATTCCTACCTCCGTGGCACCTCTGTTTCCGTCTATCCTCTTGTTTGTCGCTCTGTCGCTCTCTTTATTTCTCCGTCTGTTGATCTTCTTTCAAAATCGCTCGCGTTTCTCGCCTTAAAACCCTTTTTCTACACTTCGCTCTGTATGTCAAACTATTTGCGTGTCTCTCTCGCTCGTGTCCCTTAAGGTACTAATGCAACTGTCTTCTCACTTTGCTACCTAACGATTCTCAACCTTGTTTTTGAGCTTCACTGTCACTTAAAGGAATAATAGGTCCATTGATTATGCCAATTTTAACGAATACTAGAGTAACTGGCACTTGTGTAGTTAATAAGTACATTACCTTATAGCCAAACGCGTATTAGTTTGTCCCAATATCACTGCTAGTTACTAAGAAATGTCGAATGAAATCCGCTAAATCTGGTAATCTGGCGCCAACGCCTAAATTGGTTGCCAAGCAAAATAGCCTCGATTTCGGTTAGATGACGTCACATGTTGCTACGGGTGTTTAGCAGAGAATTGTTGTGCCGGGATGCTTATAACGACTAATGAGCTAGTAGAAATGTATCTCTGGTGTATTCTCGTATTGAGGCACAAGTAAATAATCGTGGTGCTAATGAACGGTACCCACATGTCTTCAATTTCAACACAGGTGTATTCGTTTGACCAATATACGTAAATGCTCGTAGTGCCGTCTGCTTTCCATGTTTAGCTCTGTGCCGTGGTTAGTCCGCGATCCCCCCATAGTGTTGGCCCCAAACACAGCCTACTTCATTATCACGAGCGCCCGTGATTCGTACGTGATTCCACGTTCATTACAATCAGAGCTAGCGTATATGGTGTGTATTCTGTTTCATAATTCGATTCAAATTCATTCGATGCGTGAATCGAATGATTCGATGCATCATATCGATGCGTGAAATCGAATCATTCGATGCGTGAATCGAATGATTCGATGCATCATTGCGATTCACGCATCGAATCATTCGATTCACGAGCATCGAATCATTCGATTCACGCATCGAATCATTCGATTCACGCCATCGAATCATTCGATTCACGCATCGATCATTGAAGCATGAATCATTCGATTCACGCATCGAATCATTCGATGCATCATTCGATGCGTGAATCGAATGATTCGATGCGTGAATCGAATGATGCATCGAATCATTCGATTCACGCATCGAATCATTCGATTCACGCATCGAATCATTCGATTCACGCATCGAATCATTCGATTCACGACAATCATCGATGCATCATTCGATGCGTGCATCGATGATTCGATGCGTGAATCGAATGATTCGATGCGTGAATCGCAATGATTCGCGATGCATCATTCGATTCACGCACTCGAATCATTCGATTCACGCATCGAATCATTCGATTCACGCATCGAATGATGCATCGAATCATTCGATGCGTGATCGCAATGATTCGATGCGTGAATCGAATGATTCGATGCGTGATCGAATGATTCGATGCGTGAATCGCAATGATGGCATCGAATCATTCGATTCGCGCATCGAATCATTCGATTCACGCATCGAATGATGCATCGAATGATTCGATGGCGTGAATCGAATGATTCGATCGTGAATCGAATGATTCGATGCGTGAATCGAATGATGCATCGAATCATTCGATTCGCGCATCGAATCATTCGATTCACGCATCGAATCATTCGATTCACGCATCGGAATCATTCGATTCACGCATCGAAATGCATTCGATGCATCATTCGAATGCGTGAATCGAATGATTCGATGCGTGAATCGAATGATTCGATGCGTGAATCGAATGATTCGATGCGTGAATCGAATGATGCATCGAATCATTCGATTCGCGCATCGATCATTCGATTCACGCATCGAATGATGCATCACGCATTCACGCATCGAATGATTCGATGCATCATTCGCATGCGTGATCGAATGATTCGAATGCGCGAATCGAATGATTCGATGCGTGAATCGAATGATTCGAGTGCCATTCATTCGCATTCACGCCATCAACATTCGATTCACGCATCGAATCATTCGATTCACGCATCGAATGATGCATCGAATCATTCGATGCGTGAATCGAATGATTCGATGCGTGAATCGAATGATTCGATGCGTGAATCGAATCATTCGATTCACGCATCGAATCATTCGATTCACGCATCGAATCATTCGATTCACGCATCGAATGATGCATCGAATGATTTCGATGCCTGTGAATCAAATAATATGCGATAAATCGAATGTTATTAATGTGATAAATCGAATGTTATATGTGATAAATCGAATGTATATGCGATAAAATCAACCATAAACAAAAATCGAATTATGACACAAACAAACATGGCCATAAGCGTTAGGGGCCTACTGTTACGTATACAGTTACGGCACTGTACTATCGCTAGCGTGCCAGCAGCAAAGGCTTGCAATAGCTGGTATTGCAACGGTAATAGCTGGAGATATGATCTCCCAGTGCGCAGAGATACTGCATGAACGTAATAAATACTGACGCTCGTAAAAGGTAAGGTAAAATGACAAGGTAAGGATATAACGTTTTATCTGGGCTGTGCGTTTATAGATAGTCCGTGGGTGTCAGTTTTCGTTCGTGTGTTCTGCACCATTTACGTGTTTCTCATTTCATAGTGTAATAAACCACCACAATTAACCCACCACAATTAAGACCACAATCAACACAATCCACAATTAAGACCACAATTAAGGATCGAAATCACTGATGATAGCATTGCGTACGGCAGAGTATGCCTGCGAAAATGTCCGGTGCACTTTAAATCTGTATCACACCCGCTTCGCGGCAGCTTTTTGAAAGTGTGGCCAAGTTACTCTAGAATTCGTTAAAATTGCATAATCAATGGACCTATTATGCCTTTACCTGTTTCATCTGTAAGGCGCCAGCTATTTATACCCACCGAAAATGTTTTGATCACAGGTGTCCCGTGACACGATTGCCGCGGGAAACAATTTCAACCGCGAGCTAGAAAATTCCCAGGTCAAAACTGTCATAGTATAGAGAGTGCATATAAATTTAACTGCGAAACAGTCTTGGTTGCCATGGCGAGGTAAAAAACGAGCTTTGTTGTTGTCGCTCGCACGTTGTTGCCGCCTGATCATGAGGGCGATAGCGGTCGCATCCGGGTTGTTAATGTTTCTCGGAATGTAAAATTGCCAGCAGGAGAAATGTTGAATTATCATGAAATTAAAGCGGCGTACATGCGTGACGTCCTTGAACTTAAAGACGTAGTTCATACACACACGCACGCACACACGCACGCACGCGCGCGCACACACACGCACACACACACACGCGCACACGCGCACACGCGCACACGCGCACGCACACACACACACACACACACACACACACACACACACACACACACACGCACACGCACTCCAGGCAAAGCATCACGCGAGCGCCACCACTACCTAGGGCACAAAACATACGGCTGTGTGTTTTATTGTGTGAGCGTGCGTACGTCGAGCGTGTTGTGGCGAGCGTGCACCACGTGTATCGGGGGGCGGGGGGGGGCGGCTGCGTCTGTTGTGGCGTGCTCATGCGTGTGTGAGCGCGCGCGTATTGAAAAACACAACTGACCCTGACTTGCTCGATTGGAATTCTCATAAACAGACCATCTCAGGCGTACTCACTGCGCAGTGGCGAGCTGCCTGGCCAGCTCATAAACACATACCTGCATGCTAACCAGGTGCAACTATGGGGCCGCCAAGATGTCGCATGACTGATTTCGTACGAAATCATTGATTTATCGTAACGAAAATCAGTCTACAAAGGTTCGTTCGAAATCAAGTCTAAAGTAATCTTCGTTACTGAAATCACAGTCACAAGTAATTTCCGTTTACGAATGCAACCACGTAAATCCAAGTCCTGCTACACTTGGTTGCGCCGGCGCGCAGAAGTGTCGCATGCAATTTGCGTAACAAAAACTGCGCAGTAACGCTGATTTTCGTCACCCAAATGACTCGCAGTAGCTTGATTTCGTCACGAAATCACTCTCAGCTAGTTGATTTCGTGACAACGCATCACTTGTAGACTTCCATTTCGTTACAATACAATGATTCTGTAAACGGAATGCAAGTCATGGCGATATTTGGCCGCGCCGGCGCGCCCAAGTGTAGCCATGAATTTCGTACGATGACGCGTGCTGATTCTCGTAACGAACTAGACTCGGCAGTACTTGATTTCGTAACGAAAATTACTTTGTACTGATTTCGTAAACGAATTACCTTTGAGACTGATTTCGATACGAAATCTACTTGTTGTAGACTTGATTGTTACGAATCAATGATTTCGTAACGAAAACAAGTCATAGCGACACTGGCGCCCTTACTAGAAACCCACTGTGAGCATGTCAGCCCTTGTACCTGCGACACTGCGGGTCGCTGGATGGTGCCAGCAAACGTTCCTAATGAGTAGAACGAGTTGGAGGTTGAAATGATTTGAGGTGGCGGCTGTTTAGGCAGGTCACCACGTACTGTATGCATCGCACACACGGCACGCGCACACACACACGCACACACTCACACAGCTGCACACGACCACACACACGCCAACCACACACACGCACATACGCATGCGCACACACGCATACACACACCACACCACACAATCTACCACACACGCCCAGCAACGCACAGCCCGCACGCTTCACGGGCACCACACAAACATACGCTGTGTGTGTTGTTACGGTGGGCGAGCGTGCTGCGTGGTGCGCGGCGTGCACCAACAGTGTTGTGGGGCGCGTGGTCTATGGTGCGTGTGGGCATGCGTGTGTAAGCGCGCGTGTTGAAACAACACCTAACTGCCTGAGCTATAGGTCTATGTCCACAGGGTACTGCCGGAACGTTACGCGGTACGGTCCGGTATACGCGAACCTATACCTGGTATACCTGTCTATTTGATATGGTAGTAGATAGGTTAGATTAGGCTTAGGGTTAAGGTAGGATTAGGTTAGAGAATAGCCGAGGAACTCCCTAGATCGTTAGTGGGTGGCGAGGACGGTCCGCACTATTAGATAGTACGCCAGTACGTTCCAGTATACCGGAGCCGTACCAGGGTACGTTCCGGCAGTACCCTGGGGGACATAGACCCTCTCAGCGACACTGACATCCTCGGATTGGAATTCTCATAAAATTTATTTGTGGCTTGCAATTCCCAGAAGCAAAGCGAGCAGTTGACTGCGGCGTATCTCACGTGCGCAGTGCGACGGCTGCCAGCTATAACACATACCTGCATGCTAACCAGGTGTCAACAACCCACCTGTGAGCATGTCAGCCTTGGTACCTGGACACTGGCGGGGTCGCTGGATGGTCTAGCAACGTTCTAATGAGTAGAAACGAGTTGTGAGGTTTGAAATTGATTTGAGGTTGGCGCTGTTTTAGACATGTAAACGCACACACACACACACACACACACACACACACACACCACACACACACACACACACACACCACACACACACCCCACGCACCACACACATATACTATATATACACACACACGCAACCACGCCGCACGCCACCACACACGCACACACACACAACCACACCCAGCCGCACGCGCAACACATCACACACAACCACACACACAACACACTCACCACACACACACACATGTAACGAAGGTATTCGGAGCGAGTGAGTCACTGGGATCTAAGGCTCGCGTATAGGTAGAAGGAAACGCAACCAACAGAGAAAACAGCACTACGTTCGTAACGAGTACCACACAGCGTTATTCTCCGACATGACAGAAGGTCGAACAAGAATACAAGCGGTCAACGGCCACGTTAGTCGACAGCGAGAACACAGTAGCGGGAGGCCAGTCAGTTCTCTCGAGCTCGCTGATGCTGCTTAAGCTGTCTAGAAATTGGGGTAGAATTAATAAAATGCGCGCCTTAGTGACCCGTTCTTACGGCACTTCAAAAGCAGCTCTCCGTGGCGAGGGCCGCCGCGCGCATGCGTTGCCGGACGAAGCACGACGACGACGACAACGATTCGCGGCGATATATATCCTTCCCCGAGGACAGCAGCGCGACACGACATCACGACAACCTACGTGCGCCACCGCCACCACGTCTCGCCACCTGCGCGCCGGTCGACACGAACACGGCGGGCGAACGGGTGCCGCTGACGGGGTGTCGGAGGCGAGCGAGGCGGACGACGCGAGCGCAGCGCCTCCTGGTGGCGGGGCGAGCAGGTAAAAGAAATAGAATAAGAGAAGAGAAAAAAATATGATTTACAACATTGTATTACTACTATCTAATACTATATATATATTTCACTATATATATACCCTATCATGATTACTCTCCTCACCTTCATCCTTCTGTTCTCTCTTCTTCACTCTCTCTCTAATCTCTCTCTGCCTCTCTGTCTCTCGCTCTCGCGCAGAAAACACCCCCCAACCACCACCCCCAACCCCCACGACATACATATTGCCTCGCTCTCAGTCTCTCTCCTCTCTCTCTCGCTCTCTCTCTCTTCTCTCGCTCTCTCTCTCTCTCTCTGCTCTCTCTCTCTATCTCGCTATCTCTCTTCTCTCCTCTCTCTCATATATATGTATATATAATGTATAAGCGTATTAATAAAAAAAAAAAATCTATCGATGTACATGCATCGCCCTACAGCTACCACCAACTGCGCATGCTGCACCCATTTGTGTCCCGTTGTCACAACACAATCGCGATGCTGCGCCCGAACGCTTCCACAAGGGCCCCGCCGAGCCCGCGCGCGGGCGCGTGACCTGCCGATTCTCCGACCCGCGTCGTCGCGTCGCAGCGCCCATGCCGCGGCCGCGTCCGAAAAAAACCTAAAAAAAAAAATGGAGAAGAAAAAAAAAAACTACAAGAAAAGCAAGAACTAATATCACAAGAAAGAAGCGCGCCATATTGGCCCAAATTGGGTTCGGCGACACCCAGAAGCAGATAGGGGTCTATGTCTCGGTAGGTCGCACAGCGAGAGCAGACCACTATTAAATCACCCTCATAGATGCCTAATACTAAGAATTGAATTTCAGGAGGCTGAAAATATATTTCGACCGTTTCGCCGAGTGAAATAATTAAAGCTAGTAGGTATGTACTTCAAGTGTGCACCATTAGATTATGACATGTCCCGGCGTTTAAAAAATCGCGAATTATAACGCGACACGCACAATTTGCCGAACAACAGTGCATCGGATAGCCAACATTGCAAATTCGCTTAAATTACCATAACCATCCACCACTCCATTCAGGTCATTGTCCACACGAATAGCCAGCCCTAAAATAATGCAACCACAAAACATCGCGTAGCTTAGTGTACGAGCGCGCTCCGATCTGAAAAAATAAAAAAAAAAACAAGAAAAAAAAAAACAATAAAAAAAAAAACTAACTACAGTTCTACACTTGCAAAGCATTTTCCATAACGGCCATCTACGAAAAGAATTCCATAAATCAGCAGTTTATTTTAGTTTAACAATGCCACCTCGGATCCAAGTCCCGCAAGTGACACCATATATGTTATAACAAAAACTCCATAATTTTTCCTGTAAACATCACGTCTCAGCACACACCTCGAAATGGCCAAAAAACAAAATAAGAAAAAGACAAATCTCTTGAAAATCCCCGGCCGCAAACGCAACGCACCTCGGACGAGCTTGTTACACTGTCATTCAGAAGATCTAGTTTCTACTTAACAATTGCAAAAAGTTCTAACCTTTCTACTGGCAGAAATACAAAATTCAAGCGCATGCACACTCAAATACGATCTTCTCGAACTGTCCCAATATAGATATCATATAACAACTAGTTGTTATATGAATCTATGGTCAATGCTCATTGGTGATTTGCCATCGTCCATACCAACAGGGTAATGAACGGAGTGATAATATGCACCTGTCCAGCGTTTCAGCTCATTATGGTAATGCTATCCCCGGGCGTGAGGACACCGCTACGTGCAAAAAAAAACAAAATCTTAGCATAGTATAGTATTAGATTAATATATAGATTAGAAGTTAGGGTGATTAGGGTAGGGTTAGGGTTACGGTTAGGGTTGGTGTAGTTAGGTTAAGTAGGTAGAGTTTTGCATCATGATATCTGCCCACACACCATCGATTAATTTTGTGACACACCCATATATATAACGCTCCGAGATATATATATAGTGTTAGGTTATCGTTGCAGGGTTGATATGTTACCGATATAATGATTGAGGAGTATACGTCAACTGATCACGTGACCGTCCCTCCACGCCCGGGGATAGCAACACCCTCATTAGGTCCTCCATGATGGCGCTTTGAGGCGAACAGAGCAAAGCCAATCCAAGGCCTATAGATAAACACACTTTTATTCTAGGACTGGCCATCCACTCCTTCCTTTTGATATTTAGCTCCTTGTCTGACAGCGCAGCCGAATCGCGAGCGAAGCAGCGCCACACGCGTGCCAGGCGGCATTCTAACACAGATTTCGCTGGCCAACCATTCAAAAATAAAAAAAAAAAAGGCAAGCAGCAACCTCGCGAGTTGCAGTTCTGCCGATTGACGACGATGAACTACCCATGAGCTGAGATTTGCGTGAAATGCTCGTAAGTCTTGCGCCTTGCGCGCATGTTGCTGAAAAAACGAATGCACTTCTTCTTGTGTTTCTGTTATGAGATTCTACATATGGCGTGCGCACAGACGCGCAGAGCGAACGCCGAGATTATAGGCATAGAGACTGCACCTTCGCTACCTTTACTCCGGCCATATCGCTAACTCACGTAGTGTAGCGGTGAACGTCGACCGGGTTACAAGTCATATAGCACATGATTGATAGCATGGCGTCTAATTTTTTTTTGCGTCATGTATAACCAGGAAAAGTTCTATGTTTGTCCGTTGATCTTACTAATGCCGACCGCAACTGCATTTTTCAATCCGGAAGTCTCTAATTAAAAAAAATAACGAATTGTGTTATGGCTACTAACACTATAAAAAGTATTAACAAGCTAGATCAGTTTAGTTAATTTGTTTACATCCCGGCGTGGTCGGTATAGCCGTGTATGTCGAACTAACCCGACCAGGCTGTGTGATAACGCAATACACCTAGTATTCCTAACGCCCTAGCAAATACCCGTTTCTTGGAGCAGTCGCATCTATGATCCTGCAGTGCAGCCTTGATCTGCAGTGCAGACTTGCAGTCATCCACTCAAGTAACAGCTATCGGTTTTTAGCATTACTATCAATACATAGTGACGGAATGTACTTGCAAGTAAGTAAAGAAAAAAAAAAAAACCTCTGTATACTGATCCATAGACTGATATAGCTAGTAGTAACTAGTAAGTTACTGGGACCAAAACAAAGAAAAAATTAACCCCACTAGTACAACTAATCACAATGGCTCAGTAATACAAATGACTAAACCCTAGCTCAATGTCCAATTATATTTATATACACTTATTTTTACTGCGTAACCTAGAGTCCTAACAATAATACGATGTATTGCGATGTATGGTTGTGCCGTTTCTGCATGTAGCTACGTGTTACGCTAGCTAATTAGTCACCGATGGTCATCGAGGTGGGAGCGAGTCCCAGTCTATTAGCCTTTGTGCCTTGCACCATTTGCATTACTGGCAAGGTTCGCGAACGCGAGATTTCGCAGTCCTTCTTGATTCGCATCACACACTCGTAAAACGAAGAGAAAATTTATGTTTTATAACAAGTGAACACTGAAAAGAGAACACACAAAAAGTCCCTCAAAATGTCTACCCTCGTGTCCCCTCACTAAAATGCGGACTGTTCGCGCAGTATGATCGTGCGCGGCCAATTCATTCGAGATCGCACCGATCCATACTGCAGCGCTGCATACTGGTCCCTAGGAGCGTTCCCAGCGTCGCGTGCGCCTTGCCGCGGAACTGTGAGCAAGATCCGCTTACACAGACGATCGTCGGAAATCTCCGTTATGCAACCGGCCTCTCGAGTCACAGACCGTCTCACTGGGATGCGGCATAAGTTACATTTGGTGCGTGGATGGTGACAACAATTTCACCCTATAGAATTTCCGTAAGAAAACTCTGTATAGAAAAAAATTGTGGACACCTAGTGATCGTGTCATCTGTCATGATCCACTCGTGCAATATTGCTGGTGTCATCGCGCTTCGACCTTTCAGCGAAGGCACCATCAGCATAGAGCAGGAGAGAGAGAGAGATCAATATACTATTACCCATAGATAAACATCTATGTAATATATAAACATACACGCTATGTGTACAGCACTTCCAAAACGGATAATGGTTAAGTTCCAGTAGTGAGGTGCTTACATGTAGCAATTATCTACATCATGTGAAATCTTTTATTCTCTGGGGAAACCCGCCACCTCAGAAGACGGATACTAGAACCGTTCCAAAAGAGGTTATTCTCGAAGCGCCTGACGCACGATCGGTTTTTTCTTTTTTTTTTTTTTTTTTTTTTTTTTTTTTTTTTTTTCTTTTTTTTTTTTTTTTTACTTTTTTTTTTTTCTTTTCGTTCGTAATATTTCTCTCTCTCACCTTCCGTTATATTTTTTTTTTTTTTTTTTTTTTTTTATTTTTTTTTTTTTTTTTTTTATTTTTTTTTTTTCGTTTTTATTTTTTATTTTTTTTTTTTTTTTTATTTTTTTTTTGCGCGCAGCTTATGCGCCCAAGGCGCACACGACGCGAACGTCCTAGACGGTATCACGCGGCAGCTATGATCCGGCCCCGAATGCATAGCCGCGCACACATCATAGCTGCACGAACAGTCGAAATTTACGAATACAATAAGAGCTAGCTGCAGCGCTGCTGTCTTAAAAGTTCATAAAATATCATAAAAATGCACACCTCTACTCTACCCTGTTTAAAAGTTTATTATGCAGTATTTATATGCCAAGCGTCTCATAACGGCGGCAGCAGAGCAGCGAACATCAGTGTATCATAATACAGCGAATAATAACGCCTCTATCATGTAAACAGAAATCTCACAAATACAAACAAGACAGTAAATAAATCACAAATTAAGTCAATCAGGTCAATACCCTGATCTATCTTGAATGTGCTAGATAACAATACTTATGTACTCCATGATTGTGGCCAAGCTAAAAAATAATGTTGAGGAAACGGATTTTGTGACTAAAATAAATATTAAAAAATAATAAGACACTGACGCACGCACTGAGGCGACGCACAACACAATACAAACACATACATGCCCCATACAAATTCTTCGAAAAAAAAAAAAAAAAGAAAACTGCGTGCGTTCAACATTAAACACTTCGATTTGTGTGCTTCGTAGTACTACAGCTAGCTATGTGCTTGCGTGCTTGGCTGCCTGTATAAGTAGGAACGGGCGTGCGTACGTGCGTCCGTCTGTGCGTGCCTGCGTGCGGGCGTAATCATTAGAATGTGTGCGATCACAAAGCATATCCACACAAAGCAGCTAAACGTATGCACGCACGCGCACGCCTGGACGCACGTGTAACGACGCTGTTACAAGCCACTCCCCGCTCCCCAACACGACGCGATCGCCTCGCGATCCGCCACAGACGCGGAGGTATTGATTGAACAGCGTTGCCCCTGGCAACCAGAGGCGATCAATAGATCCGTGCAAGCCAGGCTGCCCACGCCGGCGCTGAGAGATTAAAGGATTAACCGAGGGGGATCCTAATCATCTGGTGCCAACGCGCGGCAACTGCAATATATTTGGCATAGCGCTATAGCATTGACCATATTAAGACAATAATGCAAACTGACACTAGCTGTTCAGTCATCCGTGTAATTTAGTCTAATTTAGTCCAAGAGGATTAGATGCAGCAAATGAGGCGTGAAGCCAATCATCGCCAACGTCGAGGAACCATATTGAACGCCCGTGATGCGGCCGCGTGAATAGAGGTCGCCACCTCCTGGACGGTGGTGCTACAGAATAGCGGGTCTTTCCTGTTAGGTGCCGCCACCGTCCAGAGCGAAGGTGGTGAAGCCAGGTGAACGCGGACGTGTCCGACGCTGTGATTGGCGCGCGCGGCACGTGCGTGAGCATGCGGATTCGGGGAATGCTTTCCCTAACTCCAGACGCGACCGCCTGTGTATTTGTAACAGTGAAACAATAGTGAATCTCAGTCTGAATTAAACAACATCAGTCATGGTATATGTTCTTTGACTTTTTCTTTGTCTATGTCTTTGGCTACGAGTACGACATTGCAACCTACAACTATGCAGTCAGTAACGTAAATCACTGCGTTACATATTTGATGCGGTGAGAGTGGTCGTTTCTGGGTTTATTGTGAGCATACCCGCGATGCTATCTACTATACGATCACGAGCCGTCTCATCAACAATAGCATCGTGTCATCGTCGATCTTACGTTTTCATCCACCGATTCAGACCGACGATCTCATAACCACGCCGTACCGTGGTCGGGTATGTGAAACTGACCTTACTGCCGGTTTAGTCTAAGTCATTATGTTTAAAGTGTGTACGTCGAGTTTTTGGGCTCAGAAAAACGAAATATAGCAGAATATAGTCTCACCTGACAGTGCAAATATCACTGATTATACCAACATTCAAAACACCAAGATTTTATGCAGTTATAGCATAGAAAAATTGATTAAACCACATCATAATTAGTCTAAGGCTGAATGGGTCAGGATAAGACTCAAACATGGAAGAAATACTTTACGGGGACAAGTGGTAGTGAACATTTTTAACGGGTAAAGTCAATCATCTATGTGGTAGATGGTCTCGTTCGAGTTTATCTTACGCCAAAGGAGGCCAGTGATCCGTGGCGGTTGCATGCATTCTCCCCATTACAATTGATAATTGTGTCGTCCTTCGCCGCAATTCTCTTGGCTCTAACACCAGTTGCTTCTGTAGATGTAGAAATGGTTCGTTATTGCACGTGTAGATGGCGATATACTCTAGAATTTTAGACTGTATTATGATAATAAGTGCATGAATAATAGTAGGTACCTACTAATTTCTATAATCACGCATTCACATTTGTGGTAAAACAACAGTGAGTTTCGAAATCGTTATTTTTGACCGCTGACATGACACCCCGCGATTTTGCTACCACTTTGACGAAGTTGCGCTTTTTCTAATTTATTTTGCAAGTTACAGACCAAGCGCTAATTAGAAAAGTCCAATTCTATTTATACCTAACTGCAATTTAACCGAACGCTTTTTATTTTAGGACAAATTCGTCCACATGAATTAAACTAAGAGTTGTGTATACGATATTGCAATCATCCTCGTCTTAAATAAATACATAAGACAAAGAGCGTATAAAGAAGGCCTTATTTATACGCTCTTGATAAGACACACCCTCGGTCTGTAGCTTGCAGCCAAATGTTTCGATGCGCAACTTTGTCAGTGGATGCGCGTGTAGTGGCGCCACCGTCGTTGTACGCAACGGTATAGCCGTTAGTTTTAAAACATTAAAAGAATATTTCGAAGGAATACTGACCAATGAATTTTTTATGTAGCGTAATTTACGTACCTAAACTATATATATATATAATCGATTTTAGCTTAAAATATTTAATATGCATTTAACCTATTTAATTGCGAGCATCCTGGCCTCGTGTTTGATTAACTCCGCCATGTTGAATTTTGGTCTCGCCTTCTCTTTCTGGCCTGCCTTTACATTACCAGTTTACCACCCTAATAATTACACCACAACGTCCACCACCAACATCATTATCGTTTCCATCGCCATCAGCGACATCATCATGATAGTCGTCGTCATCGTTGTCGTCATTATCACCACCATCATCGACATCATCATCATCATCATCGTTGTCGTTGTCATCGCCGTCAATAGCTCCACCATTATCACTATCATCATCGTGATCATCGACGTCATTATCACTATCGTCATCATCATCATCGTCGTCATCACTATCTCCATCATCATCATCATCATCATCATTATCACCATCATCATCATCATCGTCATCATCGTCGTCATCATCATCGTCGTCACCTTACCTGGTCGTTGGTCCTCGGGTACAGGGAAGAGCCAGTAGCTGGGCATGTCCTTACAGAACTCAGCAATGTCATCACCGGCGATATCCGTAAGTACTAGAGGTCCGATAGGACGTCTGTCGTACCCCATGTCGATGTATTCTGGCATGGGGGCGCTCATACCCTCCTGGTGGTGAATGAAGGGGGAAGGGGTTGGCGTTAGACAAGCTATGTTATCATGAGCACATCTGTACAGTGTCAGAGCGTAGCATATGCCGAAATTTATCCAGATCAAGTTGTGTTCATAAAGTGGTGTGTGTGTCTGCGAGGCTAGACATACATAGATAAACGACAACATACATACAACACATATCAACACACACACCACATACACACAACATATGTCAACACATATGAACACATACACAACATACCTACACACAACATATGTCAACACATACACAACATACATACAACATATGTCAAGAAATACAAAATATACTTACAACACATTAACACATTCTCAACTTATATACAAAATATGTAAACAAAAAATATGTATACAACATATAACAACACAAAACTGCCATGCATATAACAGATATCAATATATAATACACTCCATACGTTCAACGTATATCAACACATATGTATCAAAACCGCATGTATCAAAACATAGAAATATACGCACAACATTAACAACACATACACGCCATACATACAACATATATCAGTAAATACACAACACAAAAATGTGATTATTAGAAATCAAAATAATATTATTATTAAGAGGATATTTTCTTGGCATTGTTATTGATCTGTTAGGGCTAGGGAAATGGTTAGGGTTAGGGTTAGGGATAAGTTAGGGTAGCAGTTGGGGTTAGTGATAGGCTAAGGATTTTGACGGAAGGAAGGCGGTTTTTCCTCTCGCTCTACTCAATTCCTCGATTGCTCACGACACGGCCTAGCGACGCTGCTGCCACCTACAGGGAGGATGACTCACCGTCATAGCGGCGATGTCTGCGCGCGCATTCTCGTAAGTGCTATCCAAGATCGGGTCGAGTCTTTTGATGTAGCAGATGCCCGCGTAGCCATTCTTCTGCGCCAGAAAACCCTGCAATCGTAGAGAAATACTGTGGTGTAAACAGCCGCCCGACGCCGCGCTCGTAGAACTGTGGGTTTCACATTACATCACATACAGTTCACATCACATAACGCGGCGTTATGTAAAACTTTTGAGGTTTTACTGAGAGCAGAAAATGATGTTGAAATCGCTCGTCATCTTGTAAAATTAATGCAATTGTATTATGAACAACTTATCTTGCCTAACGATGACGCCATCGAATGCAACTATCATGCTATTTGAACGACCGACTAAGCAAATAACAATTAAAAAACAGTTTGTTAAGATATCAAGTTAAGAATAATTTAAATAGTAATAATGATAATAATAATAATAATAATAATAATAATAATAATAATAACAGTAATAATGACAATAATAATAATAACACCCTGCTGTAATAATGACAATAATAATAATAATAATAATAATAATAACAATATTAATAATAATAATAATAATACCGTGCTGTAGTCGTGCAGGTTGTCCGTCATACCGCAGATGCTATGGTCCGCCAGGGTGCGCTGTATGCGCGTGACATCATTAAAAATGACGTCATAGTCTATCTTTACATCGTCATCACCAACGGCCGTGTAGTGACGCTCAAGAAACCCGGCTGCCGACGACAGAACGTGATGTCACGAGACGGTAAGATGCGGAAGCGGGTTGTCATGGAAACGCGCGAACCGAGTACTGCTATGTGCGTTTGGTGGGACGGTGCGGGTGAAGATGAAGGTTGCGACACTGCCCCCCCCCCAACAACAAAATATTCACGCTTTTGTGCTGAAACGTTGAGAATTTCGCAAATTTCCGCGTGTTATTAAAGGAGGAAATAAGAGCAGAAAATAGTCTGTGAATGAAGCACGGTCGAGAGTATGGTATTGATTGTGAAACGCGCACGCGCGCGCGCGTGTTTGTGTGTGCGTGTGCGCGCGCGCGTGTGTGCGTGTGCGTGTGCGTGTGCGTGTGCGTGTGCGTGCGCGTGTGCGTGTGCGTGTGCGTGCGCGTGCCCGTGTGTGTTTATGTGTGTGACGTCACACTCACCTCGTCTGCCGTTAACGCTGCACAGCATGGCAGCAACAATCAGTGACGTCAGCATCGTCATCGTCTTTGCAATCGGCGCCGAAAAGTAACACTATATATGATATCTGAATGGCAAATCAAAAGAATGATGAAGTCGTAAGGCCATGTTTAAATAATAGATGTGGAGTGAATTATAGCGAAATAATCAAAAATGTCAATAAATCCTCTAATTAATAGCACCGATCGACCATGATGGTGTAGTAAA
>NW_014578276.1:89345-90547 GCF_000485595.1 Priapulus caudatus
TTATATCAGGAGCGTATAATGACAAAGCGTATTTGTCATTATACGCGTATTTGTCATTATATGCGTATTTGTCATTATACGCTCCTGATATAATATATATATATTATGTATACGTATGTATATATCATCTATCGATGTACATGTATCGTCGGCTACAGCTACTACAGCTGCGCATTGCTGCACCCCATGTTGTGTTTCTCGTCGTCCCACGTCGCGATTGCTTCCGCAGGAACGCTCCCACCAGGGGGCGCCGCCGAGCCCAGCGCGGGCGGAGGGCGGCGCGCGTCCTGCCGTGAGATTCGCCGACCCCGTATAGTATATATTTTAGATTTTATTACTATTACTACTATTATTATTATTATTGTTATTATTATTATTAATTTTAATAATAATATTATTGTCATTAGGAGTTAACATTACTATTTGGTAATAACATTGTGTTATGTTTATTGTATTTTTTGGTATATTTCTTATTTTTTAATGCTATATATTTTAACCCTCTCTATTATTTATTTAAACCCTATATATATGCTTTTATTGTATATATATATGTATGTATATAATAAAGTACTATATATATAACGTATGATAGTACTTTGAACGTGTAATTAATAGTGAAAAATTGAAAATTAAAGTGTCAATAAAAACGCGTATATGACATGTGTGTGCGCGCTCTCGCATCACCATAGACTGCCGCCGCGACTCACCGCTCTCTCTCTCTCTCTCCCCTGCAGCGATGGCGGCCGACAGCGAGGAGAACGAGGACAGCGATAGTCTAGTGGAGCTGCCGCAGCTGAAGCAGAACCTCCATCGGCTGCTCGGAGATCTCGCGCGCGACTTGGCACCGCGCCAGAGACTCGTCACGGGTTTTCGTTCCCTCGTCACTTGCCTTCGTTAATTTTGCCGCGTTAATTATGACGAGGTGACAAGGTAGGCCGTGTCGCCTCCCTTTGCTATGCGCGTTCTTTTGTTTGCGTGGCGGCGTGCGCTGGATGTCCCGCAGTGCATCGTGCGCGCGACGTGATTGCCTCTTGTCGTGTGGACGGATGTAGTGTGAGGGGAATGGACTGTCTTGATGCAAGGAGCTAAATATAACAAAGAGAGGAAGCGCCGCCATATCTGGCCCAAATTTGGGTTCGGCAGAGACCCTATAGAACAGATTAGTGTTCTATTGTCTCTGGGTTTGGTTAATTTACAATGTG
>NW_014578277.1:0-507 GCF_000485595.1 Priapulus caudatus
CGCGCGCGCGCGCGCGCGCGCCGCGCACACAAATACCCAGGCGCGCAACACACAGACACACGCGCGCACGCACGCACGCACACACACCGCACGCACACGCACACGCACACTCACACTCACGCGCTAGCGCGAGCGGAACCGGCGGCTACGTGCGGTGAGGAGCTATGCCCTCGCGTGTTTAAATATAACGTGTGCTAATATATGAAAGTATTATGAAAATTTTATGAAAGTATGTACAAGTATTATATATAGTTATAATAACTGTTATGTGTCATAATATGATTAAAAAAAGGAAGATAATTAGCAGAGAGACGGAAGAGGGAGAGGGAGAGAGCGAGAGTGCGAGAGCTAGGGATAGAGATAGAGAGTGAGAGGAGAGAGAGAGAGAGAGAGAGAGAGAGAGAGAGAGAGAGAGAGAGAGAGAGAGAGAGAGAGAGAGAGAGAGAGAGAGAGAGAGAGAGAGAGAGAGAGAGAGAGAGAGAGAGAGAGAGAACGAGTGAGAGAGAG
>NW_014578277.1:3785-4103 GCF_000485595.1 Priapulus caudatus
ATTATTATTATTATTATTATACACTTATATTTATATATATATATAATATCATTATAATTATGTACTGAGAAAATATATAATTTATAATTATACTTCATAATATTACTTTTATTGTATTTTAATATAAATAATGTTAAGCACAATAATATGATTTTTTTAAAGAGGGAGTGAGAAGGACACACACGCGCACACACGCACACACACACACGCGCGTGCGCACACACATACAGAGAGAGAGAGAGAGAGAGAGAGAGAGAGAGAGAGAGAGAGAGAGAGAGAGCGAGAGAAAGAGAGAGAGCGCGAGCGAGAAAGAGAGAG
>NW_014578277.1:8658-11470 GCF_000485595.1 Priapulus caudatus
GAGAGAGAGAGAGAGAGAGAAGGACCGGGCGTATAGAAACGCGCGCGTACGGACACAACGCACACATAAGTAATTATGATATTTATAATTTATAATTATAATAAATATTATTCTATACTGTTATAATTAATGTTAAACGCAATAATATTATTTAGAAAAAGAGTAACAGGTGAGTGGAAGAGGGAGGATAGATGAGAGGAAAGAGAGAGAAAGTGGTGGAAAGAGATTGTGAAGGAGAGAGATCTAGACTTATTGAGAGAGAGGGGGAGAGAGAAAGAGAGAGTGTGAGAGAGAGAGGGGAAGAAGTGTACAGAAACTCGCACGCTTGCACACAACACGTATTACATTATTATGATTATATATATAATATAGGATGTATGGGATGGGAATGCACGGACGCGACAGGAACGGACAGAACAGATCCGATAGATAAATAAATAAGATAGAAGATGGATGGATGGATGGAATTGATGGTGAATGGATGATGATCTGGATGGATGGATGGATGGATGGAGTGGAGTGGATGGATGGACTTGGATGGATGGTGGATTGGATGGTGTGGATAGGATGGATGGATGGATGTGACTGGCATTGGAATGATGGATGGACGGACGGACGGTCGGACGGACGGACGGACGGACGGACGGACGGATCGACCGACCGAAAGACAGACAGACATATAGATAGATTGAAGGGTAGATGTGTATGTGTGCGCGTGAGTGCTTACGTGCGTACGCGCGTGCGTGCGTGGGTTTCTGTGTCCGCTCCCCATTCTCTCGGCCACTCGCCCCCCTCTCTCAATATATTTGTCTAGAACTCTCTCCCTCTCTCTTCAATTTGCCCTCACTCTCTCTCTTCCCTCTTTCTGTGTATCTATTGCTCGCGCTCTCCCTCTCTTTCTCTGTATCTTTCTTTCATGCTGGCTCTCTCTTTCCTTCTCTGTCCCTCTCTCCCTCTCCTCTCTGCTCTCTCTCTCTTTCTTTTTTTGAGACGAAGTGTGTGTATGTGTACGCGCGTACGTGTGTGCGTGTGTGTAGGCGGGACGCGTGTGTTTAGGTGGGACGTGTGGGTGCGCGCGTGTGTGCGTGCGTGCGTGGGCACCTGTGATATGCGTGTGGGGGCGTGTGTGCGCGCTCTCTCTCTCTCTCATTCTCTCTCACTATGTTTGTGTATAAGTCTTCTCACATCTCATATCCCGTCTTCTTCATCAACCCCCTCTCTCTCTCTCTCTACGCCTTATATGTATCTATTATCACTAACCACTTAATCCATCCAATCCATCTATCATCCAATGCTATCCACGCTCATCACGTCCATCCATCCATCTATCACCATTTCCATCTATCCATCTCCATCCATCCATCCATCCATCCATCCATCCATTCATCCATCCATCCATCCATACCATCCATCCATCCATCCTATCCATCCATCCATCCATGCCATCCATGCACCAAATCAATCCATCATCCATCCATCCATTTATCTATTTCTATTCCTACCCCCTCTATTACACACACACACACACACACACACACAACACACCACACACACACACACACACACACACACACACACACACCATGCACACACACGCACCACACACACCACACAACACACACCACACACACACACGAACACACACGACACCACCACACACACACACACACACACACACACACACACACACACACCACACACACACACACACACACACACAAACACACACACACACACACACACACACACACACACACAACACACACAACACACACACACACATATATATATATATATATATAATATTATATATATCATATGGTCTATACGCAGACACCGGGATTTTATTGCAACCCGGTTTAGCTGATCGGTGAGCGAGACAAGCACGTAGCTAAAAAAGAAGCGACAGCGTGTGGCAACTGAGCAAATAGGCCGACTCAGAAGGCCATTGTTAATTAATTTTGAACGCTTGCTGACTGGAGACCATGGAACTAATATACTATTATATTAGTGTCTCCATATATTTCTATAGGCCAGAACGCGGAATAAACGAAACACGTGGTCAAAATTTGTTACGCGCTGTTACCACCGAATCGTTAGCCGCAATGTATTTCTGGTACGCGATAGGGTGCCAACATAGGCCCTTTGAACTTTCCTAAGCGAGAAGCCCGCACTATAAGCAATGTAGGTTGGCTGACGCTCTTATAATTGTTACAGGGGAAAAGTTGCCGNCACGACAGATGAACCAGGGCATTACTATGGTTACAACCATAAGACAACCACAACAGATGAGCCAGGGCATTACTATGGTTACCACCACGAGACAACCACGACAGATAAACCAGGACATTACTATGGTTATTATCATTCAACTACCGATGAACCAGATCACCCAGAATACAAGTACAGTGGTTACCAGGACGTGTTTGACCCGAAATCTACAACAGAATACCCCAGATATTACTATGGTCACCACCATAGGACGACAACAACTGAGAGACCAGGCCATTACTATGGTTACGAACATGAAACGACAACAGATGAACCAGAGCATTACTATGGACATGAAACAACGACAACGTATGAACCAGAGCATTACTATGGACATGAAACAACGACAACGGATGAACCAGAGCATTACTATGGACATGAAACAACGACAGAGGAACCAGAACATTACTATGGACATGAAACAACGACAACAGATGAACCAGAGCATTACTATGGACATGAAACCACGACAACGGATGAACCAGAACATTACTATGGACATGAAACAACGACAGAGGAACCAGAACATTACTATGGACAT
>NW_014578277.1:15376-15958 GCF_000485595.1 Priapulus caudatus
TGTGTGTGTGTGTGTGTGTGTGTGTGTGTGTGTGTGTGTGTGTGTGTGTGTGTGTGTGTGTGCGTATTCATCTCTCGCAGTAGGTTTCATTGCTTCTAACGTCGCTCACTATCGCGCATGCCTTTAAAATCTAACCATCCCCCAGGAAAACATGTACTAGAACTCACTGCTGGCTGTTCTTAGTAGTTAGTTTATATTTCTTTGCCGGATAGTTGCCGGGGTTTTTATCAAATACTATAGCAAACAATGGATTCGTGCAATCATGTCTCAAACAATGCAAATGTTGTTTTGCATAGTGTATAGAAATGTATAGTAGTAGCATATTATAGCAGGTTGCTGTTTAATATTTGACTGACCTTTATATCTGACGGGTATACTTTCATTTCAGCTACCAATGGTTACCACATTGGGTCGACAACAACGGATTACTATGGTTACCACCATGAGACAACCACGACAGATGAACCAGGGCATTACTATGGTTACAACCATGAGACAACCACGACAGATGAACCAGGGCATTACTATGGTTACAACCATGAGACAACCACGACAGATGAACCAGGGCATTACTATGGTTAC
>NW_014578277.1:17316-25273 GCF_000485595.1 Priapulus caudatus
GCCACCATAGGACGACAACAACTGAGAGACCAGGCCATTACTATGGTTACGAACATGAAACGACTACAGATGAACCAGAGCATTACTATGGACATGAAACAACGACAACGTATGAACCAGAGCATTACTATGGACATGAAACAACGACAACGTATGAACCAGAGCATTACTATGGACATGAAACAACGACAACGTATGAACCAGAGCATTACTATGGACATGAAACAACGACAACGGATGAACCAGAACATTACTATGGACATGAAACCACGACAACGGATGAACCAGAGCATTACTATGGATATAAAACCACGACAACGGATGAACCAGAGCATTACTATGGACATGAAACAACGACGGATGAACCAGAGCATTACTATGGATATGAAACGACAACAGAGGAACCAGAACATTACTATGGACACGAAACGACAACAGATGAACCAGAACATTACTATGGATATGAAACGACAACAGATGAACCAGAACATTACTATGGATATGAAACAACAACAGATGAACCAGAACATTACTATGGATATGAAACAACGACAACGGATGAACCAGGCTATTACTATGGTTACCATCATAGTACGACAACAACTGAGAGACCAGGCTATTACTATGGTTACCATCATGAGACGACAACGACGGATAGGCCAAGGTATTACTATGGTTCCCACCACAGTACCACAACTCGGAGACCAGGATATTACTATCGGTACTCACACGGAAGCTCCTCATATAGAAATCGATATGGTCTCGGTGTGCGGAGTCATTCTCGTTACTAGGAGCAAACCATTCCTTAACTAAAATTTTAAAAACCTACCTTTGAATTGAAGCATATGAGTTATATTTATGTTAGTTTTACGTTGGTGTTATTGTAATCATTTGTGACATACAGCGGGGAATATACAAATGTGCAAATGTTTATGTGCATACATGTTTATTGGTCAGTGTTGTTCACCGTCCAATATTTCGATCACAATAGCATATGCGTGTGTTTTCTGTATTATTTTATAAGCTGATATGCTTACATCTGATGCAATTGCCAGTGAACTATAACTCATAATGCAGATTAATCTTTATATATGTATACATGTGTATAAATAAATTTTTTGTTTTAAAATAAATAAAATAATGAAAGTACGATATCACATGTTGCGTTTATGGTGTTGGCAGTAATTGATAACCTGTGCAAGACTTCGTAGAGATATGCTGGACAAGTGAATTAGTTATTCGTGCGTACTGAGGCAGTTAACATGTAGGAAACAGGAAAAAGTACCGACGCAGGAAATATCGGCCAGATATGGCTTAGGCCTTAGGAGATATGAATAAGGCAATTAATGACTGCTACGTACGCACGAAACCGTCAACAACGACCACGTATATGGATCAGGCAATGTATTGGGTCTTACTGTGCGTGCGCCCGTGCGTGCACGTGAATGTGTATATGTCGTGTACCTAACTGTTAAGTGCTATACTTTATTTTGACGAGATAGGATCTTAAGCTACTGTACTTGGCACCCTGTGCACAAACATTGCGTTTGCAGAATCGTTATCGCTATCAAGGCTAAAGATCGTCACATCATCTCATGTATTATCTCAAGTGTGAAGGATGACCTATGTATTATAAAAAAATGTTGTCGATTACATTCTTTCTAAGGGCAACACCGTCGTATCAACACGACTATATCGACTCAACGTGTGCGCTTTATCGTAATTACATCAACTAAAACAAACAGAAAGGAGACATCTCGCGCAGTGTGCACTTGCAGTCCATTCGAACTGCACCGCACCGTAGTTTGCCGCGCGCGCGATAACGAATCGAAGTCCTACACAAAACTCGAAAGCCTCACAAATTTACACGCAACATGGCGCTCACGCAGGAAAACACGTCTGCGACGAGCGACGCCCGGAAGGAAACGTCGGATCCGGAGCTGCGCTGCTACCCGACGTGTCTGCAGCCGTGCGCCGACATCAAGCTGTTCGTGCTGGCGCTCAGCGGCGTCTTCATCTGCGTCGGCGCCTTCTTCGCTTACCGCATCTCCGTGCTGTCGACGCTCGAGAAGCGCTTCGAATTTCCGAGCAAGAAGTCGGGAATGCTGCTCATCTTCAACGACCTGACAGAAGCCATCGTCGTGCTCGTCGGCAGTCACTTCGGAGGCAGGTCGCACCGGCCGCGCGTCATCGCTCTGCTGTCGGCAATCTTCGCGCTCGGCGTGTTTCTGACGTCGGTGCCGCACTACATCTACGGCGGCGGCACGTACGAGGAGCGACAGTCCGACACGGGCCTGAATCTGTCGGCGTGGCGCGACACGTGCGTCGGCGTCGCCATGCCCGACACGTGTGACGTCACGCCGCAGACGAACAAGATGGCGATTGGAATCATTATCATAGGGCAACTGATATTGGGGATCGGTTGCTCCAGCCTATTTGCGCTGGGATCCAGCTACATTGATGATAACGTCGAACCCGAGAACTCGGCGTTTTATCTAGGTTTGATGTATGATTATTAAAAAATCTACCCAGGTGGGCAGTGGCGCCTTAATTAATGTTTAGCGCGAATATATTCGAGCTGAACCCTTTGGGGCTCGAGTTCTGCCTTGATCACTGCTAATGTAATTGCAATGAAGGCTATTTTCTTTCAGTTGATGCCAATTATAGAAATTAATCCTATATAAATATCCCTAATGTTGGCAAATAGAAGAGGAACATAGAGAAAGAATCCCTGTCACAAAAACCAAAGCATCGCAGTTACTGAGGCCCTATGATCGACTGAAAGCCAAACAGGAATTTTTACATATTGTCTGTATACCTGGCTTGAGTCACCTAGGATACCTATGCAAGATTGCGAGTCTTTCTAACATTCTAAATTCTTTGGTGCAAAGGGGTAAATAAAGTGAAGAAATGCCATTTCTATTTTTCATTCCAGTCCTGAACACTTTCGCTTAAGTGTCCAAAACAAACTTTATGTTCACCATGAAACGTGATGTTGTTAGTCTGGCATGTACAAAAGATGTTTCTTAACTTTTGATGTACTCCATTTTATAGGCATAACATACACCTTGCGACTATTTGGACCTGCGCTCGGATTCGTACTTGGAAGCATTTTTACTCGATTATACGTTAATTTATCAGGTCAGTTTTAGTACGCTCTCGTATAGTACATGTAGACTGCCTACCAAAAGCTAATCCTCAATTATCTTAAGTTATCTAACCCCGCAATTTGCACAGAATCAATTCGACTACTTTTTCACGTTTTTAGTTTCTGACTCTATAGTTGAAATTTAAGCAGTAATTTTACTTCACTCGGTAGCTGACCATGTATCTAAATTTACTAGATACGAATCTGACGCCAAGCGACCCAGCCTGGATCGGCGCATGGTGGCTGGGGTTTCTGCTGATTGCCGTGTTGTTGGCGATCATTTCTATACCAATGGCCATGTTCCCGAAACACTTAGCAGTAAGCACTCACGAGCGTGATCATAGGGTTGACCGTGATGCCCTTACAAGTGGACAGCTTACCACAAGCACCGAGACCAAGGGCAAACCAACTGGGAAGTCGCTTACTGTTCATTCAAAAGGTTCGCCGTGGTGAATTAGA
The DNA here is from genome assembly GCF_000485595.1 of Priapulus caudatus. Classification (NCBI taxonomy): domain Eukaryota; kingdom Metazoa; phylum Priapulida; class Priapulimorpha; order Priapulimorphida; family Priapulidae; genus Priapulus; species Priapulus caudatus. Next base: position 20,924 of record NW_014578277.1, read on the forward strand.
ATTAGATGATCTAGTTATATCGTAAATATTTATATTTTAGTTAGATAATAGATGATAGGTGATATAGATTGCTAGAGAGATTAGTAGAGCGATAATTAGAATTAATTAGATATATAATATTATTATATGGGTCAGAGATACCGATGCGCCTACTGTGGTCCAGGGCGCCCACCTCAACGAGCCACTTGTGACGTTTGCGACTATTTCTATACAAAATAGAAGCGTGGCAGTGGCCCAATGCGATAATATATTAGAAACGTGGTATAATAACCCCGTACGTCTATGCCAGAACTGACCAAACCCCAGTTGATTTACATGAGTTATAAATCTCAACATTACGTATCGTGTAGTACAATTTCGTAGTCCGTGTAGGATTTGTTATTTAAACTGGCTATTATTTTAACCGTTAAAATGCGATGATTTTATTCCGAGATTTATACAAATGTGAATTATTATATACTTGCCATTAACGCCGTTGCAGATTTAGGCACAGCACTTCTACGACTTCTGACGAACAAGACTTACATCTTCGTCTTACTCGGCGCGATATTTGACGTCTATATAATCGCCTGTTACTTGGTCTTTTTACCGAAATATTTGGAAGCGCAATTTCGCGTACCTGCACATAAGGCGAGCATGTACACGGGTAAGTGAGCTTCACATCTTGATGTGAATTAGAATTGATCGCCTATCGAATATTGTTTATATGCACATGACATTTTCCGCGTATTAAATTTAGGAAAAAAAAACAAGCATAGAGCTGGGATGTAATATAATTGCGTTTTTCGCTCTAAGAAAGTTTTTACTTTACATGGGCAAAGAACCATATGTGTGAGGGGCAAGAATTGGAATTTTGGGCCAGTCGTGGCCAGAGCATCACTCGCTCTGATGTTTCAATTATAAGGTTACGCACACACGCACGTACACATACACTCACGTAAGCACTCACTCATGCACGCACGCATGCGCGCGCACACACGCGCCCACGCGACACGACGCGACACGACGCGACACGACGCGACAGGACACGACGCGACGCGACACGACGAGACGCCACGCGACACGCACACACGGCACACGACGATTGTTTTTGCACGTATATTCACCTAGAGTAAAACAAGGTCCGCTCGCAGCACCGAGATCTTGCCAATTCTTGACACTTTATTACAGCTGCGCTACTACTTACGACAATATTGAACTCGCGTAGAGATTTGTGAAGTAGCTATTACGTACAGGTAACTTACTAAGTAAAATTAAACAATATAATTTACAATTACGGCAACTGTCGTATACCTGATAACCTTATAAAGATTAGTCTTCAAAGTCCAAGGGACTATGTCAAAGACCCAGAGACACAAAGCTGATCAAATATATAGATTAATACTGTGAATCGCAGTAGAAAAAGTTTAAAATTTGCAAACCAAAGTGGAAGGATCACGCAAATTGTTGGTCGATAGCGATTGTTGATATTAAATTTTTACATCGTTCAACACGACAACAGCCTGAGATGTTCGTGTTGTACCGTGCAGGACTCATGGGTATCATGTCCTCGTGCCTTGGCATATTGCTGAGCGCCTACTTCATGAAGAGGGCCAAGATACAGCCGAAGGGAGGCATAGCCATGATTATAACCGGCAACCTCGTTACAATAGTTTCACTCGTGATTTTCGCCTTTCTTGGATGCGACAATGTGGATTTCGCCGGTGGTCAGTTGACCGACTCGGGGTATGTGCGTAAATATCCCATATGAAATACGTCTATATTGAGAATGCTTCTATATATGCTCTTTTCATTAGCTATAAATAAGTGAAAAGATTACATGAAAACGTTTAATTTACATTTTCGAATTAACTGTGCTACGTTACGAGACGGAATGCAGTAATGTTTACATAACTATAGCAGCTATACGGTACACTAATCTGTAGAAGTCAATCTAACCAAAAACATGTTGTAACAAGTGTATATGTTAGTACGAGTATATTAACACACTTACGCGCAACTACTTTACAATACGAGTCCGCGTGTGAGTTACACCAACACGCACGCTTAGCATCGTCTAGAGGGTTTACAGTTAATTTTGAAGCGTTGAGAAAAACGGGTCACTATTATGTTGTCTATTACCACAGTTATTATCACGTAAAGGGGTGTCACAGTGGAGGATTCGGGATTGAAGCAGTAGCCGCGACAGCGTGGCTTAGCTAAAGAAGCGTGCGTGAGAATGTACGCGCAATGATATTCAGACATGAACAGGATATAGATATATTGACAGTATATAAGGCGCGAGGGAAATAGAAGTGTCAGACTCGCTACATTAAATGTCGGTTTGATTTTCGGGCAGCGTATGTCGACCTGCTTGCTATACATAATTCGTCTTCGAAATGATTGAGTATTCAGCGCTAGCCTGTTCACATTGCAGGTATGACCTGACCAACAACTGCAGTATGTCATGCGAGTGTGACCGCACGAGCTATGCGCCCGTCTGCGGCTCCGATGCCGTAACGTATTTCTCCGGCTGCCACGCGGGATGTGAACGAATGGACGGCATTGCCCCTCACGAGGTTAGCAATGCGTGGAAGCCATGCTTCTAGACAATTGCTGCAAGAATTCTCCGCACGCGACTGTGATCTCTGCTTAAAATGTCGTCCTCTTATTATATAGCACTGATCGTACTGGAACGTTGTTGTACGATAACAGGTAATCGGATTCATTTTTGTGGAGAGTTGAGCGCGTACCAACCCAAAAAAAATTCGGTGACATATACCTTCTCTTATAATCGCAATAGGACCTTTGAACTATAAACCACAATGAAATTTTCACATTTTAAATTGGGTAAAAGATTATGATCATAGCCACATCTACGGAAAATTTAACTTGTCCCTTTTTCGTGGATGAAAAGACAAGTACATCGGCGCTAATATATATATATATAGCGTAGCCGCCAACTTGTAATCGCTACACGTGGGTGAAAAGTTCGGGCTGCTACTCACTCTAATTACCTACATCTTCACTCATCAGAACTACTCGGACTGCGCGTGTGTTGGAGGTGACGGCACGGCGACGCACGGCACGTGTGATATCGGCTGCTCTTACCTGATACCCTACCTCATCGTTCTCGTAATCAGCAGCTTCGTGTCCGCGCCCACAAAGATCGCCTCCATAACTGTCAAACTGAGGTATGCTATTCATCACTAGTGAAAATATTAAATTGATATTTTTACTTTAACATGTAACAACGCGGCCATTGGTGATTGCAGACCCTTGTGTCGGTGTTGCGTAGTAGTGTTCCCTTTGAGCGTGTTAACGGTGCCCGGGCGCACACTATTGTACTCAAACATTCATTAACAGGAGACATTAGCTGCTAAGAATTACCTACATAGAAAAATATCTTGCTAGAGGTCGCTCGATGACATGTTCTCTGGATATGACCGTCGTCAGATGTTATATCAAAGCGCGCTAATGTTTCATGTTAATGTTTCACCTGGGAGTGCGCATTCTACTGAGAGTGCGGATTTATGCATTGCAGTAGAATTGCGTTAGCAGGTGGTTCAGAGGGCGCGAACGTAGTGTTGCAGATGGCTTGTTCCGTGGCTAGACTTGCAACAACCACCCTGAGCAGTGAACAATTACTGACGATTGCTCCCCAGAGTTGCGTTTGCAAGATGGGTAACTGTTTTGACACATATAAGCGATCCAAAGGGAAATTACAGTGATTAAACAAATTCCTCACTCCCTGCCTTTCGCCCTCTCGATCCTCTCACTCTTCCTTCCTTCTCTCCCCGCCCCATCCCTAAATCCTTCGCACCTATTTCCTCTGTCTCCATCTCCCCTTCTCTGCTGCGTCGCAGTTTCGCTCTCATTCATCAATAATGTGCAACACAGACGCAAATACGCGCGTGTATACATATATGCACTATCTCTTTTTCTCTCTCCTCCCCCTAGACCGAATAATTCTGTCCCATATAACCTTTTTTATATTTTGGTGAGACTGGCGCGCGATTGGGCCGCTCAGTAAACTTTGATTTTAAACTAGCACTGAAAAGTACGACAGAGTGGCGATGCTATCGTACTAGGTGAGCGCTTCGCCCGGTGCGGTAAAGCACATCATAGCCTATTCATCCAGCCTTCATGGGCGTATTATAATGCTAATTAATTGCTAATAAATGATGAATTGTAAATATGCTAACGGTGAATTTCGTAAAATTATCGTGTTTTTCTTTTGTAGAGTCGTCGATAAAGATTTAAAGCCACTGGCTTAGGGTTGACCGACATTTTCGTTCGGTGCATGTTCTGGTAATAATATTAATTCATCTTAATGCTATTATAGAACGTACCTCAATAATAGGGGTATGC
>NW_014578277.1:26071-31755 GCF_000485595.1 Priapulus caudatus
CACACACACACACACACACACACACACACACACACACACACACACACACACACACACACACACACACACACACACACACACACACACACACACACACACACACACACAGAGAGAGAGAGAGTGTTATGCTGTGCATAGACATGCTGTGTATATTGTGCTGTGCTGTACATTTGTGCGTATAATCTTAAACTATTAAACTATAACCCATAAAGGTGTACACTCGCGCAATTTCGCCTAATTTCAAGTTGTTTATTTTATCGGCAATGTTGGCAGTTATCATTTTATATGCGTATATACAGAGGTACCAAGTTGGGAAAATCCAAGAAAGGGATCACTTGTGATAATGGTCCATCGCCGTTTTTCCGCGGTGCTCAAAAACAAGAAAAAAGGTGTGGCGGGCTGTGACATGTGTTTGTCGCGGCGCACCACAGTTTTTTTTAATAAAGTATACATGTAAAATAAACATAAAGTATACATTTGTGGCCTTTTATTGTTCGCTGGAATCAAAGTACATCAACAACCACGGCAAATTTAGTAATTTACTGATGTAAATTTTAAAATATGGCTGAAAAATGTTACGACCAAGACTTTCTGGACCCTTAACGGGGCACCGGGACCAGCATGTCGCACCGGGACGCAAATTTGCGATTCCCAAACCGTATAGCTATGGAAGAAAAATTGAGCAACGTGATTGGCTAGAAAATGTTTAGGACACGGCCACTATCGCACGCACACCATCGCGCATTTTGCACAGGGGCTTATTTATTTTATTTCTTATTATTTTTGGCTATTTTGTTTTATTTTAGAATTAGGGTTAGGGTTAGGGTTAGGGTTAGGGTTAGGGTTAGGGTTAGGATTCGGGTTAGGGTTATGGTTAAGGTTAGGGTTAAGGTTAGGGTTAGGGTTAACTGATTTTTATATCTACACATTTAGTATCTGTCTGAGTGGGTCAACGCCAGAGTGTTCGCTTCGGGATCGTAAGGTACCGCGTTCGAACGCCATATGGTGTTTTTATTTTCCTCTGCGTTATGTATTTCTTTGTATTTTATTTGTTTCTGCATTTATTTGTTCTGTAACATTTGTTTATGTTCTGAATTAAATATATTTCTTTATAATATTAGCTTATAATTTAATATATTAGCTTGTTGACTAATAATGCGTGTCCGAAATTTTTTCTAGCCAATCACGTTGCTCAATTTTTCTTCCAAAGCTATACGGTTTGGGAATCGCAAATTCGCCACCGGGACGATGCCGGTGAACTACGCACGGGGCGGCACGCACGCACACGTACACACACACACACACACACACACACACACACACACACACACACACACACACACACACACACACACACACACACACACACACGCACGCATATATATACATATATATATAAATATTTTTTTACATGTACAGACGTCCCAAGTGTCCCATTTTCAGGGGGTGTGTGGTGTGTGTGTGTATGTATTATGTGTATCAATATTTAATATATATATATATATATATGCGTGCGTGTGTGTGTGTGTGTGTGTGTGTGGTGTGTGTGTTGTGTGTGTGTGTGTGTGTTGGGCTGTGTGTGTGTGTGTGTGTGTGTGTGTGTGTACGTGTGCGTGCGTGCCTGCCCGTGCGTACGTGTGCGTGCGTGCGTGAGTATACATACATATATTCTCTCATATTTCCAGTCTTCATGCCGGGGCCAGTAATAGGTGGCGCTGCGATCGACACCACGTGCATCCTATGGCAGGTTGATGAATGCGGAGATACCGGAGCCTGCTGGAAGTACGACAACGACAAGTTCCGCTACACTCTACATGGCATCGCTCTCGGCGTCAAATGTATCGCCACATGCTTCTACGCGGCCGCGTATTCTACGTGCAAAGGAAAACACACCGGAGTCGAGAGTGCGTACGAAACTGAAGTTAGGGATTCGCGCGCCAAAGAGGAGGGACTGGATATGATAGAAAAAGACATGGACGCGGAATGTGCCTCGCTGCCGATTACATAGAAAATATAATAGAGATAGGAAATATAATAAGAGGAGAGTCTGGATATGATAGAAAAGGACATAGACGCGGAATACATGCCGATTACATAGAAAATATAATAGAAGGGCACTGGCTCTTTTTTGTACGCTAGCCTTTGCCGAGTAACGACGGCCTTTGTCGAGTTCTTGCCGAGGAATGGCCTACAGTCAGTAACTGGAAGACGGTGGTGATCACTGACTGGACAGGATGACACGAGAGATAAAGAGCTTGTCATCAATCGCACGAAATGTTTAGTAATTTTATAAAAAAGGGTTTGAGTATTCTTATAGTTAACATTTCTAGATCTGTAGGGCTTTGATGACATGCAACTGCATGTTCTGTTGCGTAAATGCGGCTCGTGCGCATATAGATCAATCGTTGTCATATTTTTAAATAACAGATAACAAAATAGTGACGAATATATATATGTATATATATAGTATACACAGTTTTATAGGATTGAGACTGATAAAGGTCGTTTACTTGTTAGATAATAGAAGTTAGCTCATGTGTGATGATAATCTATCGGGCCGGAATATAGTATGCTGCCCGTGAGGTGCTGTTAATAATGACGTGCAAACAACTTCCACTGTGGCTGACGAATGCGCAAAATTGCCGTGGTTTTTATAACTGTGCGTGCTGATTCGCAAAAAGATTTTTCGGTTGAATTGGTTTACCAAAGTTCGTTGCGTTTTACATGAGATGAATGGTTATTTTCAGGACGCGGAATTAGTCCAATTTACTTATCTGGGGATCGAGAAATACCAAAATCCAATATCTTTCGTGATTCGGAAATAGCAGTCACTTGGGACGCGGGAAAACCGAAATTGCGATTTTTATAACCCGGGAACTGGGACATGGCATATTTTTTCCTGTGAAACTTGGAATGGACCCCCGTTCCCCCTTCAGCGGCGAATAACGGTATATATGGTCTACACAGTCCCACAGCTGATCAAGGTCTTAATACCTCGATTCGAGGACTCAAGCATATTTCGGATTGTTACATGCTGTCCCTACCGTATTGTAAATAATGTCAGACAATCAACTACTACTAAATACATGACTGAATCAGGCTTAACCAGAGCACGCATGGCTTAACTACGTAGGATTGGCTAAAAGCCAACTAAGCAAGTGGTGCCCCCTGTTGTAGCTGATATCAGTTTAGATACCAGAGATGTCAGATCGGGAAAAAAACATGATTTCAACGCCGGTAGATCAATTGATTTAAGATACCTTGTGAAGATTTTAAAAAGAGCTTTCGTCACATTAAACAATGAAAAGAATATATCTCCAAGGCAAAATTTCAGAATTATATTCAGTTATTATTTGCCGCTCAGTGATCCGTAGCTACTTCGCAAATCCGTGTATGGGTGGGTAGATGGATGTATGGATGGATGGGTGGAAAGATGGACGATGGATGGATGAATAAAGGAATACGTGAATAAATAGGTGGTGAAGGCCGAGAGAGGTAGAAAGAAAAAGAGAGATCGAGTGAGCGGATATAGAAAGGGAGAGAGATCGAGTGGGCGAGAGACCTAGTCACAGGGCTAATGAGTGAGAAAGAGAGAGTGAGAGAGGGTGGAGCGAAAGAAGTGAGCGGGAGAGAAAGAGAATGAGCGCGAGAGAAGGAAATAGAAAGTCCGCGCACGGACACAACGCATGCACACATTATGTGAATTATATATATAGGCCTAATATATTAACAGGAGTGTATAATAATATATCTATTATTATACGCTCCTGATATTATTATATATAATTATAATGTGCATAATCTACATATGTTTATTATTTATATTAAACTCAATAATATGATTTGGGTTAAAACTGGGGGTTTTCATTGTATATCGATTAATTTCAAATAGTGACAATCTGCAAATATCACGAAACATAAATTAATATACCAGCATATCAAACATGCAGCTGCTAGGTGTACGACATCTGACCGCGGTAATGTTTTAGGGACTTAGGGTATGCCAATAAAATTTACCACGTAACTACTCAGGGGCGGATCCAGGGCTGAAGCTAGACAGTATTTTTCCAGATTTTAAGGGCACATCCCCCAAAAAGGGCACACCACCCCACAGCTAGTGGGCGCCGTTAGGCGCGGAAGCACATGGCGGGGGGTCTGGGCTTTCAAAATTTCAAGGGTCCCTGGGCAAAAAAATGAGCACCATTTGAGCACACATTTAGTCAAGCAGCAATAGCTAAAAACCATAATATGGAATTTTATTTCTGCTTCATTTTGCCTGCGCTTTGCATACCAGCAATTAATGCAGAATGATTCAAGCACTTCCCTTCTTTTTCAGATATCAAAGCTAGTTTTGTTACCATGTAAAATTTTGATTTCCTTAGTCAATCAATCAGAAGAAAAAGAAAACAAATAAAGAATATAGCCAAATTCCATCAAATTGTTTTCTGTATTTTTTAGCGCAAAATTTCGAAGGGCACTTTGAAATCTAGACCGTATTTCCCAATACAGCAAATACGGTCTGAATCCGCCCCTGCTACTACGACTACTCGATGAACAAAATTAACTATGAAACTGTCTACTCAAAATAAACCGGTCTAGCCCGTACTGGACCATATTAGTTCCAAGGCGCGCGCAGCAACGCCGTGATTTCCAACCGGGAAACGAGTGGAATCGTGTACCGGGGCGAAATTTTTCCGGAAATAGCCGAACGGTAGTAGGGCGCAACTTCGGGATCGCTCGGGTCCATAATACACATGTGTACACATGTATACGCATTGTGAACCCTAACCCTAACCATAACCCTAACTCTAACCCTAACCTAACCTAACCTAACCCTAACCCTAACCCTAACCCTAACCCTAACCCTAAACAGAAAAAAAAAATAAATAAAAATAAAAAAAAATAAACAGCTCGGCTATTGAGGATAATCAAAATAGCACATGACATATGCTAAATAAGCAAATACCCTGGTAGGTAAAATGTGTATTTCTCCCTGGTGCAAAAATCAACTAAGAGTGCCGCGCGATGGCCACTGCTCCCTTGTTTACTAGCGGTGGCGCTGCGATCAGTATGTTGATTGTGCCGATGAGGAGGCTGAGCATCGCCGCCGCTGCACTGCTGCTCATCTCTACCGCTGACCGAAGCTGGTTACTATCGTTCTGCAGTGTTTGTGACAAGTTGCCTCGGTTACAGTGAAAATAAATGCCTCGCGAGCATGGATAACGACTCGTGTTCGGTAAGCGATACCGGCAGATGTACGCTGTACACAGAGAACATCGTCTTACGAAGTGCATGCAGTATCTATGCATGCATGTATGCAATGCATGCATGTAGTAGTGCATGTATGCACTGCATGCATGTAGTCTATACATCGATGTTCTAGCTGGGTTTAGCTTACAAACCTACTTAATTACATCGCGTTACGTAATGCGGTGCAGTAGGGGGCTTTGGTATATATTATTAGTACGCGTACAAACTCCATGTGTAGTTAACTGTGTGTTAAACGATGTATTACGATAGTCGAAATATTACGGTCGGATGTAGAGACTATACTCTGAACTTGTTATCAGTGTTGCTGATCTTGCTATATATGTGTGCGTGTGTGTTCGTGTGTTCGTGTCAGCGTGGACACGTGCTGTTCGTGTGTGTGTGTGTGTGTGTGTGTGTGTGTGTGTGTGTGTGTG
>NW_014578277.1:31765-38163 GCF_000485595.1 Priapulus caudatus
ATGTGAATTAATTCACATGCTATAAACTTACTCGTAATCGCATGAAGAACCAGGTTATGATTCGTTCCATGAATAATTATGCGGGTCGGATGTAATCACCGGGCATATTTACCAGAGAGCGTGCATGTTTTGCTTAACATGTTATTAAGAAGGAAACATTGATATTCAATTGCTGCACATCCTCGCGTAGCCAGCGACTACGTAACGAGTTAAACCTGCAATTTACTTTACATGCATGTCCGCTTACATACCGACTTAAATTATAGCGATGTTATGTTATACGTCTTGATCTTAAATAGATCTGAAAAGACTGTAGCCATTTTCTAAAATAACTATTTCACTGCCATGGCCAATCGGACATGGAAACAGCGTTTGATATGAAGTGGCACGGTTACTAAAATCGTGGAATAATATTTGTGCCTACACCATCCTACGAAATCAACTGTGGTGCGTACGTGCGTGTGTGTGTGTGTGCGTGCGTGCATACTTGTGCGTGTGCGTATTCTTGTGCGTGGGCGAGGGTGTGCGTTTGTTGGGGGGATAGCGTGCCTGTGGGTATACTTACGTCACATCATTTCATTCTGGTAACTATCATCACACCATGGCTTCAGCATAGAGATTAAAATGTGCCGAGAATAAATCCGTTCGGTGTAATATAATGCCGTGACATGTTCATTTAACCACTTATTTATATAGAAACTGTTCTGTATCGCCGGCAGCATGCGGCAGGGGTGCGCGATTCTATCTCATTATCATCGTGTGAACGCAGACACTTTCAACAGTCTGTCTCTATTACTCCTCTATGCATTTTGTGCGTGGTATTGATTATCCAGCAAGCTTACTATGTGCGAGTGGATGGATGGTCGGTCTGCGGGGCTGTATACACAGGAGTTGAACAAACTGGGGTTTTTTCGGTATCGTACCCACGCGCAGAGCAATCAGCGAAAGCAAGAGCGGCGTCAAAAATACGTAGCACAGAAATTCTATGAAATATTATAATCAAATGGCGGATTCAGCGCATCGTGCGTGAGGTATATCACAGCGTAACGCATCTAACGCTGCAGACATTCTGAATTTGTACGACAGTGAATTGCCAGCGTTAATGGGGGTTTAAGTTCAAGAAACTTTCCACAAAGATTTACTTCGGGTAAAAGCAGCAGCAGTATATCCATTTCAATGCGTGTCGGACATCCCGTTACGAAGAATGATACCCATGCTTATATAATAGCTTAGCATCACTTGAAGCTTTGTTATTTTGTTGAAGCCATTTATTAAACTATTATTTAGTTTAGTTGTCTAATCATAATCGACATTTGCAGTTCCTATTTTGATATATAAGTTTACGCAATTATATTGCCTGGCATATTTTATTATTGGTTAATTTTATGGCGGTAGATATTTTATGATACGCAACGGAAATTTAAACGGTTGACTGCAAATATATGTGGGATCAGTAAAAAATGTAAAATGTGCAATTAGTTCACATGCAAGTAAGTAAGAATATCATGTTTTCACATAGCAAATGTTAAAATAAGCCAGTTTGTGTGTAGGTATAACGATAGGTGTGTTTTGTTTTGGATCCGAGTAACATGGGACTAGGAATTCAATGCTAAACACATGAATATCTGACGATATGCGATTAGCTTATTGATTGCGTGTTGTTAGTTCATCACTAAACGCGTTTTGTACCTCACGTGGCAGCTGGTTAAAAATTTATATATCTAATGAATAGATGAATATGATGATGGATAGGTGCATATACTCTCTCTTGTCTCGTTGAAATAGTGGTAAAGATAAAACATTACGCGCCTTTCCTCGCATACGATGAAATAACAACAAACTGCGACCTCGTGTCTAAATGTAACAATTTACACATCGACGATTATGTATAACTGGATAGCAGAAATAGCTTTAGAGAGGTATTAGTCTGTTTCACTGATGATTTAGTACGCTACTACTTTTTACATGTTGATTGTAGGTTTTGGGAAAATTGTACACGATTAACACACATTGGACAGATATATTCAGGGGGAAAAGCATGATTTGAAATTTGAAATTAATTTAAGCAAAATATTATATATCCTGTGACAACGCAGAGTGTAATTTTATCGAGGTAATAATCGCTGCACCCTTGTTGTCGCGTCATTAATCGAATTCGTCTGTAGTTTCATCACTATATGTACTAATTTACTGGAAGTTTCAGCGCAATGGACAAATAATTCCTGTGTGCGTTCTTCCGTAGGAAATACTGAAGCGGTCTATAAAACTAGGAGATGTTGTTGAAACGAGAAAGTATCTAGACCACAACAAACTCACAGAAAGGGTAAGCAAACTCACAGCCACGAAAACTGAAGCACGCCGGTGATAAATACGCTTCCTGAACGATGCATTATAGTTAGCAAGTAGTCCATTTACTTAATCCGGATTTTATGTATTCTCTCGACTATACTAGAATATATTTCTAAGTATAAGTCTATAAGTGAAATTTCCAGTAAAATTTAAATAATCTAAAGCCATAAAGTAATTGATCATTTGTGGTCAATTTTCCCGGACAGATTTAACTTTTAAATGAGAGGCCAAATCCAATAAACTTTTCACTTCACATGGTCGCCGCCGTTTTATCGACTTCCTAAATGTAATTTTTAGTTTCGAAATTGCATTTCTGAGTTTCTCGTCTCTCCCACAGGAGAAGAACACCGTTTTGCATCTGCTACTGGAAGGCAGCTCGAGCAATGGACAGACGCCCAGGGTTGAGTCGTTCAACCCGCGTGTGCAAATTACCTACATGCTGTGTGCTTGTGGCGCCAATGTTGATCAACTCAACCAGGTAAAAGCAGCTCTTCAACGAAATCCGTAAACGATCGAGCAGTGATGCTGAGTGGTGGTGGTGGGAGGGGGGGCTCGGTTATAGCGCACCATGGTGGCGGTGGTGGTAGTGGGGTGGGGTGGGGCGTGTTTACATAATGACGAATTTTCTGTCTAGATTGCACTGCACGGCCAATTTAATTCTGAAAAATGGCATAATTAACAGGACGGCTGATTTATATACGCCCGCGCGCACACACGCGTATATATACGCTATTATACATGCTTCCGTTCGGTCTGCGACGCTGATCGTCGGATCTCTTCTACAGACCTCTGCGGAGGCCCTCTGTCCAAGATTCCGCTTTCGCGCGCAAATCTCACACTGCACGTGTCGTAATTTCAGGACGACCACACCCCTCTACAGGTGGCAGCACACCATGGCATGAATCACCCGTGCGAGGCGTTGTTGCAATGCGGCGCCGACATGTACGTCTCCTTCAAAGAGGTAGGCCAATTAGTGTTTGAACGAGTGTTTAAAATTTGTACCCAATGTCGCTTCCTCGGTTGAGTTTACTAGACGTGTTGGTTATACCAGTGGTTCACACATGGGTTCCATATGGGACCTATGGTGGCATGAGCTAGGACTAGGGAATACAGAAACTAGAATCGTGTGAAGAATTAGGGTGAATAGACTCTTGGGCGAACGTACCAAAAGTATAATCGTCTGTACCATGCGAGAGAAATGTATGTGGTAGCAGCCGATCACCCTTGTGTGACATACTGATGCTATATCTAACTCAACTCAGCATGCACTGATGATCGCCCTTTATCATCGTGGTTACCCACCTCTCCACTTCTCTCTTATTATCCCTTGCACTCAACTCCTCTCTATCCCTCTATTATTCTGTCTCTCGCTCTCGCGCTCTCTCTGTATTTCTCTCTCTCTCATATAATTACGGATTCAATCAAACCGAACAGCGCTGATTATGGAGCGTACTTATAGTGACGGTGGTGATTGCGTAAGCAAGCTCTATAACCACGCAGATGCACTCACGTCTGCGTCATTCTCAACTCCTGGGATTGCTCGTGATGGCACAAGGGATGCCCACCGGTGCTGTGTTTGACTCTCTCTTTCTCTCTCTCTCTCTCTCTCTCTCTCTCTCTCTCTCTCTCTCTCTCTCTCTCTCTCTCTCTCTCTCTCTCTCTCTCTCTCTCTCTCTCTCTCTCTCTCTCTTTCTCTCTCTCTCGGCTGCTGACCATAAAAATGTTTGCCCATCGTATGTGGATCTAATATGTATGACTAGCCGCGGAGGCAGCTTCCCTTTATTGGTTCATTAGCGAACCGAGTTTACACGCAGCTGTCTATGTGCTGCCAATCCAACCGCCTCGTGTAATGCATTGGCTCAGCTACTCAGCGTTCCTCCGTTCGTTTTTCGCCGCGGTGTAGCCTCGGCGCAGCAATATTGTGTTTTTTACGATACGATATTTTTCTTCGTCGGATCGCGGGTGTGTCGTCGTATGTAACACGGATAGGTGTATAATAATGCCGATAGAATCGAATGCGTCGGCGCCGCGTAGTGGATCTATTTGCTTCGGCGGCGCGCTGGCGGATTGCTCTACCGTCTAGCGAGGTATAACGAATCCCGGGTTGAAAGACACGCGCGAATATGCATCCCGTAATCGAGCGACGGGACCGAAATTTGAATGAGACCGAAGAAGCACTCGCATCGTAATGTGTGTACACAGCAGGATTATGAGCCGCACAATTTCTTTTGCTATAATGCTAGCCGACCGGAAGTGATTATGTTTGCTTAGAGATGCTTCGCGTATCGCGCCCTAGCTCCTCGTGAAGTCATCGCTATGAGATGAGAGCTGTTGGAAAGATTGAAGCGTAGATCGCATACACGGACCTCACCGCACACACACCCTCTCTCTCTCTCACACTCTCGCTTGCTGTCTCTCTCTCTCGCGCGCGCTCTCTCTCTCTCTCTCTCTCTCTCTCTCTCTCTCTTTCTTTCTCTCGCTTGCTCTCTCTGTCGCTCTCTCTTTCGCTTGCTCTCTCTCTCTCGCTTGGTCTCTCTCTCTCTCTCATTCATTCTCGCTCTCATTATATTTCTTTCTCTCTCGCGCTTGCTCTCTCTCTCTCTCTCTCTCTCTCTATATTTCTCTCTCTCTCTCTCTCTCTCTCTCTCTCTCTCTCTCTCTCTCTCTCTCTCTCTCTCTCTCTCTCTCTCTCTCTCTCTCTCTCTCTCTGTCCGCCTGTCTCCACATCTCTCTCCTCTCTCGGTCTATCTCTGTTGGTCTTTCCGCCCCTTCTGCTTCTGCCCTTCCTGCCCTTTCTTCTCGCTGATTTTCTTCTTGTATCACTGGCTTTCTTTCTTGTGCACTCAGTTCTCCCTTTTCCTCTCCCGCGCACCCTCGTTCTTTGTCTCCCCCTCTTCATCTCTGTAACCCACCCACTCTCGTTGTTTTCTCGCGCACTTTGCCTTTTCGTCTCCTCTCAATCGCGTGCTCTCTCTTTCGCTCTTTCTATCTCTGTGTCTGTCTCTTCTACTCTCTCTTGCGCGCGCTCTCCTCTTCTCACCGTTTCTCTCTCCGCTCTCTCTCCCTCGCTATCTCACTGTCCGTCTCTCTTTTTTCTAGCTCGTTTGCTCTCTCTATCCCTTTCGTCCGCTTGCTCTCCGCACATCACGCTTTCTCTGGAATCGTTCTTCCTGCATCTGATTAGCTGATTCTGACGGGCGCCGTATTGCAACGCTTAGCAAGCTCCGCTTAGCAAACAGAAAGCGGGCGTACGCACATAGCCGTAATGCCGCTTTCAACGCTCATCAATTAAATTGTTCGAAATCCGCGACAGTTTTTTTTCACGGCGCGAAGAATAAAAGCACTATTTTATTCAAGTCGAATCGCGCGAAGTAGTAACTAATGGCTGCGAGCGCGTATATATTAGAATAGAATATATGCAGATATTCTAATCGCTAGATACGCGCTACACCAGCCACGTGTATATTCTATAAGCCATAGACGCAATCTTCCCAGATGCACATCGGCTCTATAAATGCCCTCCGCATTTAATTCGGGAACCGCATGGCAAAAATATAATCAAGAGCTAATAATACCTATATATATATATATATATATATATATATATATATATATATAATAAGGTATTATTAGCTCTTGATATAATGTAGGACTTTTTATTAAAACATCTTAAATTTAACTTTTTTAACACGAGTTTTTCCCCGCGTCGTTCATGGTTGGTCACGCAACCTGCCGGTTATGGCGAATAGCACTTGACCTCGCCGCGGTGAACGATCTGAATAGACAAATTAAGCCTTGGAATTCAGAAAAAGCGCATACGCGTAATGAGAAATGAATGAAAAAAGCTGCGCGCAATCTTCGCCGTTACTTTGACGATGATATTAAAGTAGAGGCTCGATGACTCAGGCAGCGGCCCTATCTAGTCGGGATATACGGAGAGAGAGAGAGAGAGAGAGAGAGAGAGAGAGAGAGAGAGAGAGAGAGAGAGAGAGAGAGAGAGAGAGAGAGAGAGAGAGACGAGACGAGACAGAGAGAGAGAGAGAGAGAGA